>NC_068983.1:147926517-147932261 GCF_001194135.2 Octopus bimaculoides | reverse complement strand
GATAATAGAAATTTATTTGATTGTATGTTTTTAGGGGGTCTTTTAATTGTCATTATTATATATATTATTATTATTATTATTAAGGTGACTGTTCGAAATTTAGAACCAATAGGCAACAGGTACAGTTATCACTAAAGTGACGAAGGGTCCTACGAAGCATCAGCATTGCTAGAAATAGGGGTCAAAACAACGTGAGTGCACTTTTCTAACGGCTGACAAAAGAGAAGGCTCCCTCCCTACGACCAGCGAGATGGAATGTATGCATGTATATACACATACATGCACAGACACATATACATATAAATATATATAAATACATCCAAATATACATACTATATAAATATACATCAATACGTACGCACGTATGCATGCACACATACATACATGCATACATGCATACATGCATACATACATACACACATACATACATATATACATACATACGACAGTGACTACGAACTTTTACCGAGGATAGCTTCTTTATAGTCAATCTCTACGGGCACCGACAACCATGGGCCTCCAAGTCCCACGAACAACTCAGTAAATAACTGAGTCCGTCTTTGAATACATTGCTGGTAAGTCAAGCAGTTAGCTTTTCTCTCTGCCTTCTTCAACTTTCTTTTGGTCATCTTCGAGTGTTCTTCAATTGTTAAAGACCTTGTCATCGCATATGAATCCTAATGAACTACATGTAAATAAAGATAAATTTACACTCTCGATTCGTGCCGACTCATAGAGGCCAGTTTCCTGGTTTCCATGGCGTATATATTCCCCACGTTGGCAGGACGTCGGTCCTTCGTAGGATTACTCATTTTGTCAGCTGAGTGGACTGGAGCAACGTGAAATGAAGTGTTTTGCTCAAGAACACAACGCATCGCCTGGTCCAGGAATCGAAACCTCAATCTTACGATCATCATTCCAACAGCCTAACCACTAAGCCACGCTCCTCCAAAATGAATGACAGGTGGATGTGGTTGTGGTTGTGGGGGGTGCAGATTGTCAAGGAGCTTCAACTTGCGTTATTTTCTCTGCATAGGATGTTTTCACTAGTCGTTTAAGAAATACATCTCTGCAATTTTGGTAGCTTTTGTGCTTGTTTATTGATGTCTCAAATCACACAGTCATGTGTAAGAATAGTTTATATTCTTTTATTTGTTTCAATCAATTGACTGCGTTCATGCTGGAGCATAAACTCCAGGGATTTTAGTCGAACAAATCGAACTCAGGGCATATTCTCTGTAAACCTAGTAATTGTTCTGTCGGTCTCTTTGCCGAACCGCTAACTTATGGGGACGTAAACATCGTAACATCGGTTGTCAAGCGACGGTGCGGAAACAAACACAGACACACAAATATATATATATATCAGTGGCGACTCCGGCACTCGAGCTGTTCGGGCTTAGCCCGAATATAAATTTAGTAAAGTGAACGTGTATTTGCAAGTTTATTTAATTTCTACCAACACTGACTTAAAGTATGTAATTTTAGCCAAATAAAATATTAAATTTTGAAAATGAAATGTATTTTAATAAACACCTACTTTACAAGTACTTAAAGTGTGCATATATTTTTGGGGGTATCCTGTATGTATGTATGTATGTATGTATGTATATATATATATGTGTGTGTGTGTGTGTGTGTGTGTGTGTGTATACATAAATACTACAGGCTTTTTTCAGTTTTCCTCTACCAAATTCACTCACAAGGCTTTGGTCGGCCCGAGGCAGTAGAAGAGAATTGCCCAACGTACCATGCAGTGGGACTGAACTGGGAACCATGTGATTGGCAAGCAAGTTTCTTACCACACATTCACATATATATTTCCTCACTCTTATCAATAGTCGTTCATTTTAAACATAAATTTGATCTCACTGAAAACAGCCTTGACATGTTTAACTTTCTGAGTTAATATCTTTGAGGTTTTCTTCATCTGATATTATGGTGATTCGCAAACATTTAAAACTACCAACTTGTTACACGGTTGTTCCATTAATCCCTATGTTGCAAATGACCGGTATTTTCTTTAAGATTTTTATTCTTTTTCTCTCTAGACCTAGGCTCATCTTTTATCTTCCGTCTTAAAAGGCAGAGGCATGGCTGTGTGATTAAGAAATATTCTTCGCGACGTAGTAGTTTCGAGTTCAGCTCCACTGCAAAGTACTCTGTAGAAAATCCTCACATATGTGCGTTCCTCTGCGCGCGCGCGCGCGTAAGTGTGTCCGTGCGAATGTACTGTCTTTGTGTTTGTCCCCATCCACTTAAAAATCAATATTCGTTAGTCTATGTTCCCGTTACTTAGCGATTCAGTTTAAGATACCGACAAAATAAGTATTAGACTTAAAAAGAAAAATAATTACTATTTTGATCGAAGAAACCTTTCAACGCGGTGCCCCTGCACGGACACAGCCCAATAACTGAAACAAGGAGAGATTAAAGTAATAGAGTACTAAATGTGTAGATCATTCTCTGTTGTTGCTATGAAAATTTTCGTCTGTAAAATGAATATTTTAATGATTTGTTCTCCTATATGTATATCTGGTGGATCTTTTAATAGTTCTCATAATTATCTAAGTGTATAATGAAAATTGTTCAGGCAATAAACGCGCACCCATGTAGTACATCTTTGTTGATATTATCATATCTTCCTACATCATTTCTGAATTTCATTGCTACAGCTTGTTGCCAATATATTTTTGATTATTCGTAAGACTTTCTATTTAGATTTATAGCTTCTAAGATGAAGATGACTTCTTCGTAGCTTATTGTTATCAAATACTTTTTGTGTTATCAACGAATCAACATAATTACAGATATTGTACTTCCATTGATCTTCCAATGATAAATTTCTCGGAGTGTGCATAGCAATATCTATTTTTTTACCTCTAACAAACCGGCAGTGTACTTTGATATCTGAGACTTACCAACCAGAAAGGATGCAGCACGTTAATGGAGTCACTTGGAGTAAGGAATGAGAGGATGGAGGTTATAACAGTTAAAGTATTAGAAGGAAATTTGGGTTACGTTGAGGACTTTAAAATAAATTTAGAAAATTAGCAGTACTGAGGTGTGGAATTGATCAAAACAACAGAGAGTAGCGGAAGAGAATATGAAGATTATAAAGAGAATAGTGACACAAAATAGAAATTGATGTTTTGGAATAACAAGATAAAAAGGGAAAATTGGAAGACAGATAAAGAAGCAAGTGGAGAGGAGCAGAGGAAAGGAGATAACATGAAATAATGCTAAATATGGCGTCAGTGGGATGGTATACTGCTACGGAATAGGGAGAAGGATTATATTTAGCTGTCAAGGTCAAGGTCATTAGTTTTCAATTCTAACTTTAAATGGGGTGTGACTATTCTAGGTCTATTGTAGGCGTGTTTTGGAGAGAAAATAAATACAGGGCCAACAGAGCAAACATAAAAGCTTAAATTGTACTTTATAAAGAATAGATTATATACAATTTAAGTGGGTCGTATCAAAATTTGTATTTTTACATTCAGTATATTTTATAGCAATTTTATTAAACAGACTATGATACAAATTTTGAGATTTTAAAATAGTGAATTTTTAAAATTACAGTTGGTTTTGACAGTGGGGTTGCGTTTAAATCAAATATGGTATGGTAGATTTAATAGGATTAAAAATAATTTAAATTGATTTCGGTTTTCCAAAGTTAGTTTTGACACGTTCGTTATTCATAGAAATGTGATCGCTATAACTACTATTATTATATAACTACTATTATTATACAATCTATAACTAGCATAAAATCATAATAACTATAATTATTATAAAATCTAAAGCACTGAAAATTCGAATGTTGATATTACCGAGTTAAATTTATAAATTCGCCGTGACTGTGATTAAGAAGTTCGCCTTGCAGTTTCGGTTTCAGTTCCACTGTGCGGTACCTTCGGCAAGTATTTACAACCATAGCTTCAGGCCGACCAATACCTTGTGACTAAATTTTAGTAGGTGGAAACTATGTCGCTCACACATATATAAACTAGCAGGCGTACTCGGCGTTGCCGGAGCTCTTTGTTAAGTATGCCTGGTCAGCGTGGTCTCCCACGAAGTAGAGCTGAAGAAACTGAGGCAAGGCAACATCATGCACCTGCAGAGAACCAATTCTATGGTAAATCTGCCCCTGCACTTTAAAGGAAGGCATGAAATACCCATCTCGTATGATTAGACGCCGAAGGAAGTCATTTGGAACGCGTAGTTGTAGGCACGTAACCTCTTGAGAAAGTCATGAGAATAGAGACGCCCCTGTCAAAAGATGAGTCAAAAAAAGGTGGAGGATCTTGTAGAAGAGATACTGTAATCAAACCGTTGGAGCAGCACATGGCGGGAGTTTGTCTAGGTCACGTTTTAGTGCCGCAAGAGATTGTGGACATACAGCCTAGTTGAACGTCAGGGTGGTTATTCAAGTCAATTGTAGGATCGTAGTTGAAATGCTGTCTTTGACTAACGCGAGGAGCATGGCCTTGAGTAGGAACGTCATGTAGCCCTTCGCTAAGTTGTAGCCTCCAGTAGTTGCTGTCTTTCCCCTGTAGTCCCCATAGCGCGCGCAGCAACAGTTGCTGGAGTATCTCTTGTAAGTCAAACTGCGCGCTGTGCTGCAGTCTCTGAAGCTCGTGCGGCAGAATTAAAGGGGATTAAAAGAAATCCTCATGCAACTGGAACCCCACGTGAGCTTATTTCTTATGCGTGATTTCAACTTTCCAAACATCAAATGGCTCGAAGGACTCATGCTCTCAGAAATGACTCATTGCAAGCAAGCTCCTTACTCATCCTCATCAATGACCTATTCGTGGAGCAAGTTGTACTCAGATCAACTAGAATATTTCATGTCTGTTGTGCAATCCATATGCCAGAAATATGTCCCAGAGCAAAAGGTCAAAACAAATAGGAACAAGATTCCAAAGGAGAGGAAGATCCTCATGAAACGACGGACGAAGGTTGCAAAATGACTCGACCAACATCCCAAAAGTAGCAAAAGGTCCTGGGTTATTTAAAACATTAAGTCAAACCCAAAGGCCTTCTTTCATTACGCCAAAGAAACAGACACAATACGCTGCAAGATAGAACGCCTCTTCCAAAAGGATTGCTCCCTCACAGACAGTCCAACTGGGATTGTAATCCCTTGTAGACCAGTGTACCCTGTAAGTTTCATATTCAGTTTTTGACGCTGATAGCGCACTGCATAGTTTTGGTGTGTTAATTATGAAACCATTGGTTTACCGTTAAGTTAAAAGTTTTTAGGAGGTTAACTTTGAAAGTTGTATTCCTTCGCGATCGGTAAAAATGTGCTTATTTTGGTAGTTTTGTCTTATGAGGTCCCTCTAAGCGTGTGGCATTATTGTATAGTAATGCCCTTATATAAATTAAATTATATATATTTATGGGAAAAAATGATGTTTTTTTTTTCCTTATGAGGTTTTTTTCACGCTAACTACTTGATAAATTCTTATAAAGATTTTATCCTAACATTATATATGTGTGTGTGTGTATATATATATATATATATATATATGGGTTTGACTGATGAATGCCATGAGGCAGGAAAGTATACTAATCCTTATATATTAACACTCTATATTTAATACTCAATATCTCATATATTCAATAAGACATTCAATACTTCATTTCATTTTACTATTTATATTATGTATTACATATTCTATATCCCACATTAATTTTATAAGAATATAAATAAAACATAAAAAACAGACAGAGTT
>NC_068983.1:147922470-147926333 GCF_001194135.2 Octopus bimaculoides | reverse complement strand
ATATATATATATATATATATATATATATATATATATATATACATATATATATATGTATGTATGTATGTATGTATCTTATACATGCATCTACAAACATTTCGATGTGTTTCATAGTGTTTTTCAATACACATGTTCGAAAAAGATATTCCTTCTTTGAGTGACAGTCGGTGCGTGAAGATCAAGTTTGCTTGGCACTTGTGCGAAAACAATGTGTCCTCAAATAACCATATTCTATAATAAAATGAACTTCGTAGCGGAATATTTAAAATTACACATGAAAACCTAGAATATCATTTCATTTCAGATTAGTTGAATTGCATCTGTTTGTATTTGTGTATAGAGATGACAGTGGTGGTGGTGGCGTTTGTGTTGAGGGTGATAGGGTGGCGATGGTAATAGTGGTAGTAACAATTAAAGTTTAAGTGAGGTCGGATCAATTTCATCTTTTGAAATAACAAAATAGTTTTTTTTTTTTTACTTTCATAGAAAGTCAAAGGAAATGCAAAGCAAAAGAAACAACAAAAAATTTAAAGTTAACAAGTGTAAATGGTCATCCAGTGAAAACTCACATGCAGGCGAAAATGTACGCGTGGTCCTGAACAATTAATAATAATAATAATAATAATAATAATAATAATAGTAATACTACTACTACTACTACTACTACTACTACTACTACTACTACTACTAATAGTAATAATAATAATAATAATAACAATGATGATGATAATAATAATAATAACACTAATAATGATATCGTCATCATCATTTTTATTTTTATTAAAAATAATTATGCTTTCAATTGGGATGGATCAAATCGACTGCATCACTCCCCAAAATGTATTGCCTTTTGCCAAAACTAGAAATCTCATTAGTAGCAGTAGTAGGAGTAAAACGTAGATGATGAAATGGGACTTAAAGTTAACAACAACAACAAAAAAAAACAAAAAAAGAAAAAGAAGAAAATCATCTTTCTTAAGAAAAGAGCCAATTGTAACATGTTTGCCTATTATTTTGGGTGCAAATGAAATGTTATCGAGTATTGTTTACAAGAAATACTTGCCAGTAATTTTTTTTTCAGGAATAGAAACCATATAAGATCAATTTCCATATATTACCGTCATCATCATCTCCAGTAGCACCATAACCAAGAAGTTATACTACTAATGCTATATCATTTTCTACTTTGCTTCCTTCTTTATTTTTTCTTCATTCTGAATTATTTTGAGCAAATTAATTACTAATTTAAGGCCCACAAACTTCAAAATTCAAACTAAATAATCTTTCGGCATTTTGGAATAGTACGAAGATACTTAATGAACTTCAGTCGCTCTTTTTCTTTCTTTCGCAGAAAGAATTTCTATTGTCTTGCTGTTGCCTGGCATTCATTCCAAATTTCTTTAGAGTGTAACTTTAGTAAACCTATTACTTATAAGTAAATTGGTTGGCTTCTATTTTATATTTTCGTTCATTTTTTCTACTCACACTTTTTCATTTTTTTTTATGTTTTTTGTTTTTTGAATTCTTTGTAATCCGTCCTGTCCAATAAGTGCTATCGTAAAAGTTGTTGAAAGTCCTAACATGAAAGATATTCCAAAATATAACAAAAGAAAAACAAAGCACAGTAACTAAAAGAACAACAGCAAAAACATTATCAGAGGCAAAATCGATGTAATTTTCGCTTTTGACCACTGCATTATAATCCAGTTCTTGTCTATTAAGTATACTAGAAGGTGGTGAGATCGAACTGAGATCGTATTTAGAAGTTTATAGCTCTAAATCAGTTCGCGAGTAACCCTTCGTCTGAGAGAGAAAGAGAGAAATGGAGATGAGAAAGTGAGAGAAAGATGAAGGTTAAAGAGAGAGTTGGAGGTTAGAAAGAGAGAAGGAGGTCAAAGAAAGAGATGGAGGTGAGAGAAAGAGAGAGGGAGAGAGAGAGAGAGGGAGAGAGAGAGAGAGAGAGAAAGGAGGAGAGAAAGGGGGAGAGAAAGAGGGGCGTTTTCTGTCTCTTATAGATGACTTATTGAACTTTACATGCATTTTCAGCATCATTTTCGCTTTATGACATACTAACTTAAACAACCATATGGATTTAACTTCATTCCGTTTTCGGACTGGCCTGACACCAGTTTCCTCGGCCTTTTTCTTAAAAGTATTTCTACTGGGTCACTGGAAAAGTTTGTGTTGCATCCCCCTGTACATAAATCATGTTAATACCGTCCAGCCTGTCCTTTATTGAAAATAGAAATCGCAGGGTTATATAAAATCAAGTTTTTCTCACAAAATCTGAAGGAGAAGACATAATGAACAAAAAATGCCAATTATCTCAAATAAGAAACAGTATAAACGCAATTACAAAACAGAAAAGGTAAGGTCACGATTTTAGAAATGTAGAAAACAGCGAAAACCTATTGCATTGTTAACCTTCACTTATTTTAAAGTACATGTTTGGTAATTAGTAATATAATTGGTGACAGAATATATACTAACCTAAGTGGTCGGTAACATTTTTTATAGAGATTCATGGTACCACATCTCTTCATCATAAGCAACAGCATTTTGTAAGTCCTGCTAGAAAATTTGTTAGCATATAAATAACGTTGAGGTCTCTATACAGATTTTAATGAAAAACTACGGTACTGAATAATGTAAAGCAATATATCTATATTCTGAAGTACAGATTGAACAATGGAGATGTTTGACAAAATTTGTATTTTGATGCTATTGCGGCGGCAGAACCATCAATTGTAAAGCACATTACCAAATAGAAATGTCGCCTTCAATTGGGACTCACACATTGTGTTACGATACAATACCTACCTTCTCTTTCGACGGTGATAAGTTTTAAATAAAACTGTTGAAATACTTTTGTTTTAATTTTCTTCAGGTATAAGAAACTGAAGCTGCAACAAGTCTGGCACGTCAACCTATTGGATCTTCGCTGCTGTCTATTTCATCATCTATGGAAGCTGGTCCACTAATTGGACTGGTCTATGTGCAAAATACAAGTTTGGATTATTCAGTTTTGTGTCTGTTACTTGCCTTAAACTCACTAATGTTTAAAACAACATCCAGTATGATGCTATTTCTTCACAACTTATGAATATGGCAGAAGTACTGATTGTCTCTTTCGTTCAACCAGTCATATTCAGTACTTCAGCAAGCAGTGCAGATTTGATATTGTATCTACTGCTTGGTTTGGTTATACATACACGCACACACTCAAACACACACACATACACACACATACACACACATACGCGCGCGCATGAACCATCAAAGTATATTTGATATATTTTTATGAGATTCATTCTGATAGTTAGTTGTTGGGATTCACTTGTAAAAAATCAAATTTAAAAGGCGTGATTAAATAGCAATGATCCAAGCAAATATGTAAACTAAAAAAACATATTTCAAATATGATTAATAAAAAAGAATATTTGTCTTTATTTCAAGAACATGCAACTGAAAACAACTTTGAAGTCTATCTGTAAAACTTATAGTCCATCTAGGAAACCATGTGCTTTAGACCAGTGTTACCATTTGCTTTCATATCAATGCGTTAGCTTCATGTAAGTATTTAACAGCTCAATAGCTCACTGAGCTGGTTTTTAATTTATAGTAGTCCATAAACCTTATATTTAATTATTCAAATTTATGTATCATTATCCAGGTGGGACACAAATGCATTGCCTAGAGTGAGATAATTAATCTATCGCAGTTCTGATAATTATTTCTGCTAGTTAAGTGAATTGGAGCATGTAAAACAGTCTGACACCAAGGTATAGTGAATCTGGGAAGGAATAAGGGAGGCGGGAAGAGAGAGAGAGAGAGAGAGAGAGAGAGAGAGAGAGAGAGAGAGA
>NC_068983.1:147921441-147922460 GCF_001194135.2 Octopus bimaculoides | reverse complement strand
GAGAGAGAGAGAGAGAGAGAGAGAAGGGAAGAAAGAAAGAAAGAAAAAGAAAGTAAAACAGAAAGTAAGAAAGAAGCGGGAGGAAGTTTGGTGTGTACGATGGAAACGCCAGTAACAAACTTGAATAAGTGTAACAATAGGGCTCTTTGTGTTATAGAAAAGCAATGAATACATTTTGTCATACCTAACGAATTCCCGCATACATACTCCAGTAAACACTTCCAATCGCAACAACACAAACATTTCTTTTTATAGTGAGCCACAAAGCACTTACTACCTCTAATATTCTACAAAAGCGGCGAACTTACAGAATAGTTAACACACCGGGCAAAATGCTTAGCGGCCTTCCGTCCGTTTTTACGCCCCAATTTCGAATTCTGCCGAGGTTGACTTTGCCTTTCACCTCTTTCGGGTTTTGATAAAATAAGTACCAGTTGAGCATTGGAGTCGATGTAATCGATTTGCCCCGTCCGGCAGAAACTGCTGATCTTGTGCCAAAATTTGAAACCAATATCCTACTTCTTATCAAACAATGTACAACTCTAAACGCATTATGTATTTAAATACCGAACGCTTTTAGCCTTAGCATACCGACAGTACTTACATCAGCACATTATTAATCTCATCTTGAAATATGGGAGTACTTCAACATGATCAGCTGGCTAGCTGGAAATAGCTATGTATTCTCAATTTAAAACCATACCGCTTTAACAAAAGAAAAGACGACACTGAAAAGTATTACTGTATGCTTGTGTATAGCTATCATCAAATCAGTCCGATTATGTAGCGTTCTTCATAGCTGGCAGTTATAGAATGAAATATGGCGTGCCATTTCTGAAGAGCGCAGGGTTACGTAATCGTACTTACTTAGCACTCTGTTAAACCCCTAGTGCGAAACCGATCGGTACGATCGGTCGTAATTGATATATAAAATTGTACACTTCGACTAATATACCCGTTCTGACAAATATACGAGTGCATTTTTCCTGACCTATATATATATATATATATATATATAT
>NC_068983.1:147918684-147921095 GCF_001194135.2 Octopus bimaculoides | reverse complement strand
TGTGAGTGCTGAGAAGTGTGCAATGATGCGATATAGTTTACAAGAACTTTTGACTCGTGTCTGCTAAAACATTCTACTCCTAAATTCTTGTTAATGTAAATAGTATTATCGAAGCAAGGACAGGTTAGACTGGAGTGAAAGAAAGTCATACAATATTTCATAAAGACAAAGTCATATGTTGATATTTTGAATGCATTTAATACACGTTTCGAGCAATTATTTATGAGAATTCTTACACAATTACTCGAATGACGCGTATTAAATGCATTAAAAATATCAAAATATCAACATTTGGTTTTTGTCTCTATTACATACTTAAATCCGTATTACATACTTGTCTCCGTATTCTTTCTGTTGAAGAGCGTAGCTCGAAACGTCAAAGACTTTCCGTATTCCCGAGCGTCATACTAATATATCCTTTTGTTATTTACACCACCTGTCCTCGTCTGTTGTTATTATTTGTATATTCTCCCATATATATATATATATATATATATATCTGTCTGTCTATATTTTTATATGAGTGTGCGTATGTATGCGTGCGTCCGTGTGTATGAATGTATGTATTCAAATGGATTATACATGTTTGTTAATGTAGCTGATGACAAAGTTTCCCTGAGGTTTTTCTTTTCCTTTGTCTCTTCGGCACACTTTCATTTGCTCTTTCTTTTTCTCCTCTCCCCTATCCCACCTTCTCGTATAGAACGGAATTCCTGGTATTCAAATTATTCTCTGAAAATGACGTTCTTTTTAAACATACACTACTACTTATCTCATTAATTGGGTAAAAATAATTGTTACAACACAGCGCAACTTTCATTTTTTGCATTCAACATATCCAACCAGAAATATATTTACACACACACACACACACACACACACACACACACACACACACACACACACACACACACACACACACACACACATACATACACACGTAAATATTATGTGTAATTTTTAAAAACTTGTGTTTGCTTTATTGATTACTCAAGCGTCTACTTTGATATTTTAAAAACTACTGAACCGAGTACTAAAAATATTTTAGAAATGATTGCTGAACAGAAAAACATTTTTACAAAATATTACTACTTTAGAAAGCTATTTGGTTATTAAGTATGGGTCCTAGCCGTATTTAACATGACGTCTAATGAGCAAACCCTGGTTTACATCAGCGGATATATGTACATGAATAATATATCTATGAAATTCAATTTAGTTCATTTGAAATGCGTCAGTTTCCTTTAAGGTTCCGCCGACTCCAAAACATGGAAATTACTATCACTAGTAATTCTGATCGTGTTACAAGTAGGTTATGGTGTATGAATCCCAAATCTTGTTTGGAACTTCTCATTTTTCTGTTTGAAATTTGATAATTTCTCCCTAACTTCAAAATTAAAATGCCACAACTTTGCATTTGACAAATATGTAGATGTGTGGCATTTATGCCTTTCAGAATGGAAATATTGGCGTAGACAACTTGAATTAGAACTTAAAATAGGAATATGAGCTCAGATTGCCATTAGAGACTTCACTTTAGTTTAAAATAAATCTACGATCAATACCCAGGTTCTATATATATATTTAGGGAGGGATGTCAGAATTTACACACTTTTTCAAATCACACAAACGGTTTAAATGAAACGAATTGGTTACAAAGAAATTACACCATTGCTAGCAACATACTAAAAGATTTGTCTTAATTAAGTGTCTTGGTCATCTCTACTTTCTTGTTTATTTTCATTAATCAGTACGACGACCAGGGTCAACAGCCGTGACCATTGACAGCGAGAAGATCGATGCAGTTGGTACTTAGTTTGAACTTCTATTAGTTTGTGTCTGCAGTTTGGAAGCTGAAGAATAACGTGAAGGACGAGATTACATTATGGAAAACGTAAGGACGAGAGGAGTAGTGAGAGTCGGATCAAAGGCGCCGTGGAGCTTCCTGGTTCGGAACAGTGATCGTTGTTGTAATGGTTAAATAGAGAAGTAGTTCATCTAGGAGTTGTACTTTATTAAATTGGTTGGAATTTTTGATGATGCTCTTTAAAATGCTTGTGAGCACAGCAGCATCATTGTCTGAAATACATGAGCAGAGCCCTAACATAGGTCCCACTTGACCTTTGTTGAGTGTCTATAACTGATAAGACTTGAAATATTTTATAACTATGAAAAGGAAGCCTAGCCTATGAATTGCTGATAAAACAATTATGTGAGGATATCACTAAAGATCATCAGAGATTTTGGGCAGCAGTTTTAACAACAATGTAGACGAGTTACACTAGATTAAATGTTTGCTAGATATATCTAAATATATTGCATATGACTTCTGTGTGTGTGTGTGTGCGTGTGTATATATACGTATATATATATATATATATATATATATATATATATATATATATATATAT
>NC_068983.1:147911129-147918579 GCF_001194135.2 Octopus bimaculoides | reverse complement strand
TGTGTGTGTGTGTGTGTGTGTGTATAGATATGTGTATATATGTATATGTATAAGTAGATAGATACATACATATACATATATGTGTGTGTGTATGTGTGTGTGTGTGCGTGTATGAATTCACAACCACATTGTGTACTTCTTGAGTTAATGATATCCTGTCGTCAACCTAGATTTCTATTTATCTACGCTAACAATTTTGCATCGTTTCACAGTAACGATTTTCTTATCTCTATTTTGGCAAGTATGGGGAAATATAAGATTCTTTGAAAAGGTTTAACGAGATCGAAACATGTCCGAAGCTATCTCCTAGAGTTTCCGAAAGACACAAAAATATTTGAGATAATGACTAATATTAATTATTCTTCATATAATTATTTCAAGTTCTCATAGCTAATACTCGTGCTTAATTATGCCAACTGTAACACAACCCATATCATAATTCTATATACATTTCTGTGAGTATCACCATTAGATATCCTTATGCCTACATTTTTTTTTTTACTTTTCTACACCTCGCTCTTTTCAGCCTAGCACTTTAAAAAGCAGAGTAAGTGTTTTCTTGTGAGCCTCCAATGAAAGATGAAACTTGTTGATACTATTCTACTTCTAGACTGCGGGTTCCTTTTTAAACACATAGTATAAGGATTTTTAAATACATTAATTCATAAACTACACAATATTGATGCTATACTTACCAGTAACCAGCCGCTACCTTCTACTATTGTCTAAATGTTCTTACGCAATTCAGGTTTGCTTAATTTTGTTTTCATGTAGTATACAGTAACCTCAGTCACTATTTCAAGGCTTGACAAATCTGCTTGATATGTATTCCAGGCTCAATTAGTACCAGCTGACAGTAACTAGTATCCACCTTCTCCCATCCAGAGTTACAAATTCCTAGCAAGAAATAAATGGCTTCACTAACCTGAGACAAAAGATAAAGTCTAAGCCTTAAAATATGTCCGGCTCGGAACCGCTAATTTAGTCACGTGTTCAACTTAGCTGGATACTCTTGCAGCAACCTCTGCTACCAAATTGGTGACAATTACACTGATCTGTAAGTTATTTCTTCGGGTGCTCTTTAAATCCCCCTTGGGTATAAACTGCCATGCATTTTTTCGGAATCGACAACTAATGCGTCGGTATAAGGCAGTAGATATGTTGAGTACTTAGATCTTAGGATGAGATACTTTACATTGCTGTCATAGTTCAAATCTCTGCTTATTGACCTCAGTCTAACTGATAAACTTGTTACTCATGCACTGAAAGAAAGCTTCAAGTCAGAGAACAATAGTCTACAGCATCGACATCACTCTGCAATCTGACACACCTCACATTATTTGTAACCATCTGAAGCGTGGATGCAGGGACTTATGGAAACCAAGCGCTGCATTGATCGAACACATGACACTTTCTCTTCACCTACCAAATTCTCTAGGGAATGACTCAGTATTTTTGAAACCTCAAATCATCTCCGACTATAAAGAAATACCAACGTGGGCGACAATGTTTATAGTGATTTATTGATAATATGGTATCAGTAGCGAAATGCAGAACTAGATTCTATAGACCATAACACTACAAATTCACTAGAAAGCATTACACGTTATATCTCTCAGATATCCATCAACTACACATTCAAAGAAGTGATATCATTAACTCAAGTACACAATGTGGTTGTGAATTCATACACGCACACACACACACATACACACACACATAAGAAGGGAGATGTTTCTACTAATTTTCCAACGCCCTTGTTAACTATGATGGCACGAATGGTAGTGAATTGAATATCAATGCAGCAGCAGTAGCAGTATTCATAGATTTTGCGGGTGTGCCTTGGTGAAAGTGGCTTTGACAATAGAACAGACGAAGTAAAAAAAATAGTGACCGGAGGCTGAAGTTTATTGGTAGGTGAATCTTTGTAACTGAGTTGGATTAGTTTTTGTGAAATGAAGTATTAGATTTTTTAAGCGTGTCGCAATAGCTGTGTACCACACATGAGAGTATTGTTGTTTTGTGGATCTTGATCTTGGTCAATAGCTTTATTTATTTATTTTTTTTTGCATTTACTCAAAGCCATCTAAACAAGTTCGATATTTCAATTCTAGTCAATAGAATAGTGAGAAGTTAAGAGAGGCATTAATGATACAAAACTCTAAATATACATGCATATAAAATGGCTGTGAAAAAATGGATAAATGCTTTAAATGAGATGCAATGAAATGGTAACAAAGAGCTAAGGGTAATAAAATACAGTAAATGAGATGACAATAAAGGAAGTATTAAAATGAAATAAAATGAGATGGTAACAAAAGAGCCATTAAAAGGCTATTAAAAGAAAGGAAAGTGTCAACATTTGGCAAAGTAATTGATAACCTTGAATTTAAAGAGATCACAGCCATATTCTACGAGAAAACAATGGGGAGATTGATTATTCTTAAAATGGGTTGTTCTGAAAAAAGGCTTTATGCATAGGTCTTGCAGTGTAGCGGTGAGACGGCGAGGAAGCTCATATGTGATTCGCTAAATTTGATTAACCGTGTTCTGAAGTGAAATTCTGGACTGGTAGAACCAGGGAATGAAACTCATGCGAAAACATTCAATGGAAATAACGACAGAAAAGAGTCAGATATGCAACAAATTTCATCCATAATAGAGCAGTTTGAGTGGCGAAAAGCAGTAACTGAGTCGCAGGCAGAGGCACAAGAGCTTCCTTGAGAATGCTGTCACAATTGTTTACCATTAGTCCTCTATAGAGCACCAAAGTGGAAGTACCACCGACCGCGCTACCCGACTGATGAGCTCCTGTTAGAATTCCTGATGCGATGGCCCAGTTTTAGTCTCTGTTTCACTTAGGACGGCAGTGCCATCAATACGCGCTGACGTAAAACGTACCTGTCAACGGAATACAGTACAACTGTTACATTAACACAGGTCTGCGCTTCAGCAGCCACGAAAAACTGAACCCTTCGTCTAGAGTATGTTGACAGCTTATGAACATACTGACCACTGCAGCACGTCCCTTTCTCACGAAGCGAAGAAGCAAACACTCCAATCTGATCAAATGAAAAGTAAAGAGAGACCCAACAGTTAGGCGGTAATATACAGTGGAAGCGTTGCATGTATTCTCCACCTCCGCTTCATCTTTCAAAGATAGCTCCTTTTTAGTCCATTTCTGAATGAGACTGGCCACCTTGCTAGTTATTTCGTCTCAGTTCCTATCCAGTTCAAAATTTAACGAGAACAAACTCCAAATAATTTAACAGGACCATCCGTGCAGCGCCCCACGACAGTAACCGACGTCATGAACTTGTCTCTCGAGGGGACGAACTGTATATTCAATGACTTGCTTTGAGAACATTTGTCAAATAACGATGGTCGACACTATCGAAAACTTTTGATTGATCCAAGTTGATTAGAAGCCAACCGAAGCCCTATTTACTACCAATCTTCTCTACGATGTATCGCTGAAGTGGAAGTTATCTCGGATAGACTTTCCAGCTACGTTCTCGTCA
This sequence comes from Octopus bimaculoides, assembly GCF_001194135.2. NCBI lineage: Eukaryota > Metazoa > Mollusca > Cephalopoda > Octopoda > Octopodidae > Octopus > Octopus bimaculoides. The sequence continues at coordinate 147,915,058 of NC_068983.1, read as the reverse complement.
AATGCCAACATATTTGCTAGTACATAGACCAAAATCTTAAACTTCCACAAATTTACTTAGAATCGAGTAGCTGGTGTTTATTTCTGGCAACACATCTATCATCCAGGTGCTTCATTTATCAATCCTCGGTAGAAGAAAAGCAAAGCTGACCTCTGCGGGATTTGAACTCAGAACGTAAAAAGTCAAAAAGAAATACCGAAAAGGACTCCTCCCGATACTCTAAAGGTAATGCTGGCCCACTACCTTTAAGATTAGTAATAATAAATTATTGCATAGGATAATAACTTATCGATATATATATATATATATATATATATATATCGTGTTAAGATTATGTAACGAGTGTATCTATGACCAATTGATAACGATCTTTACAGACTCAGTATCCAAGTTACACAATCATTTTTATATAAATCAACACTGGAGCACTTAAACTGCATAGCATTCCATCTGGAATTTAAACAGATAATAAATGTGTAGTGTTGGAAAATAAGAACGTAAATCCATGATTCATAAAATTAAAATATATGGTAAAGCTTCAAAACATGCAATTTTGTAGATGAATGGTTACGTAAATTACTTGAGGGAGAACATGTCACATATCTGCTTTCCATATAAATCATTCACCTATACAATATTACCAGTTTCGTTATCATGGGTCAGTAGAGACAATACATATTCAGTCAATAGGACAAGATATGTGAATATTAATGTCTAAATACACACAGGGGTTGGACAAAATAATGGAAACACCTAGCATCATAATTTGGAAATATCTATAAAACCGCCAAAAGCTTGTTTATTATTTTTTTTTCGATTTATTATTAGTGTTGCTTAATATGTTTTGCTACAATTGCTGTTTCTTTTCAGATATCATCAGAGAAAGGTAATAAAAATTCATTAAAATGACAGCTCTATCGGACTTTCAAAGAAGTCAAATTGTTGGTGCTCGTATGACAGGGGCTAGCGTAACGAAAACAGCCGAAATGTTTGGTGTATCAAGAAGTACCGTCTCGAAAGTAATGACAACCTTTGAGAAAGAGGGAAAAACCTCCTCCTCGAAACAAAATCCCGGAAGGAAATAGAAACTTTCTGATAAGGACCGTCAGACTCTTACGCAAATTGTTAGAAAGGATCACAAAAGTACAGCTCCAAAAATTATTGCAGAGCTTAATGACCACCACAAGAACCCAGTTTCCCCAAAACTGTTCGCAAGGAGCTGCACAAAGCCAGATTTCATAGGAGGGCTGCAATTAGAAAACAACTACTTTCAAAAACAAGCGTTGCAAAGCGTTTAGAGTGGTGTAAAAACCTACAGAATTGGTCCCTAAAGCAGTGGAAGAATGTTATTTTCTCGGACAAGTCATCCTTTACCATATTTTCGACCACCGGCTGAATATAAGTGTGGAGACAGTCAAAAGAAGCATTTGACCCAGACTGCTTTCTTCCAACTGTTAAACATGCAGGAGGATTTGTGGTGATCTGCGAGGGGGGGGGCGCTATATCTTGGAAATCCGCCAGCCCAGTGGTTTCCCTTCATGGCAGTATTAATAGTCAAGACTATTTAAGCATTTTATCTGATCAAATTCATCTTATGGTTGCAGAACTGTTTCCGGAGGGAAACACGATCTTTCAGGGTGATAATGCACCACAGCTAAAGTTGTTACTGAATGGCACAAGGAACATACTAATGAAGGTGAACATCTTATCTGGCCACCACAGTCCCCAGATCTCAATATTATTGAACATTTATGGTGCATTTTAGAAAAACAAGTAAGTAGTCGATATCTTCCACCATCATCACTACAAGAACTGGAGACTGTTTTAACTGAAGAATGGACAAAAATTCGTTTGAAAACAATTCAAACTGTACGAGTCCATACCTCGTTGAATTCAAGCTGTAATTATTGCCAAAGTCGGTCCTATCCCTATTAAAATAAATTTGCGTGAAATTTTAAGGTGTTTCCATTATTTTGTACAAGACCCCTGTATCTATACATAAATATACATCAATATATATATATATATATATATATATATATATATATATGTATATATATATGCATGCATGTATGTGTGTATACATACATACATACATACATACATACATACATATATAGAAGAGACTTGAACGGAAAGTAATGCAAATGTGGATATAACTTTTTTAGAACCTCACATAGTTCGGTCAAATTGTTCATCATTGTAGAATAACTTCTCTTTTATAATAACACGTCTTCCTCTTCTCTTTTATTGTAGAAACAATGGATTATATGCAGAAGTATCCTGTCATATTTTAATGCTTGACAAAGATGGCGTGTACAATGTTTGACATAAACAGAAGATTACGGATTGTTACGGAGATGATACCATTTACAAGAGGGATGTGCATTGATAGATGAAGGAATTTAAGGGAAGGAAAACCAGCGTGAAGACAAATTATACAATGGGACGCCATCAAATGAGACTTTTGACATGAATAGCCTGTTAGTAGACGAAATAATTTGTGCGGAGTGCCGAGTCACAATCTGTGAGCTTACTGAATTACTAGACAGTGGTCGCAAGGCGTTACTGAAGATGGTGGAAAACTTTAGGTATCGGGAAGTAGATGCAAAGTGGCTACTTCGAAAGTTAACACAACGATTTAAAAGAGAGATGTAGAAGGCTGCTTTGATCTGAAGCTAATGCAAGCAAATTTTATTTCGATCAGGTTACATATGATGAAATGTGAGTAGATCTTTGTGGACTAGAAACGAAGGTTCAGTTCAGGGAATGACATAACACCTCTTCTCCAAGTCCTAAGATGTTTAGAAACTGGTGATCGGTGCCATTTGAAGAAAGAGACTGAATGAAAATTTGAAAACGATTCTCATTCACCATGACAATATGTGACCACACATATTTTTAGCAACAAATCAGGCAAAAGGCGAATTCGGTGACAACTATTTCATGGCACCAAGGAGATGAAAATGGCTGCGAAGAAATGGTTACAACAGAGCACTTCTTGACTTTTGAAAGATTTGAGAACTAAACTCATTGATGGCACAAATGCAATGGAAACCGAGTTAAGATTGAGTTACTGTGTCAGTATGTGCAATTTCAACGATGTATGTCTATTAATAAATAACTCATTGCTTATGGCTTAAATGCTGTGCTTATCAGAATGTCTCCTTTCATTATTGTACCTTTTTCAAGTAGACACAGTGCTGCTGTTATATTTCCATGTAACTGTTATGGGAAAACATTTTTCCATATGATTGTCCTGATCTTGTCCAAGTTGGCGGAGTCGTTAGAGCGTCGGACAGAATGCCTAGCAATATTCGTTCCAGCACTCTGCTCTCTTTCAAATCACATCGGGATCAATTTTAACGTTCATCCTTCTTTTCGTGGTCAATAAATTAAGGAACAATTTAGCATTGAGTTCGTGTCATCTCCCTCTTGACTCAATTGCATTAACTACTTTCACTTTAATTTACAAGTAGGAATTTATTTCCTCGAACGACGAAGTAGTACACATCATAGAAACCAGCAGAGAATCCTCCATTAGAAATCATTATTCTACGATCAGAAAAATACTGACAAATTTGAGAAAAGAATATAAGCTACTAGCAGAAATACCCGGCTTTGCCCGGGTTAAAGAGAATAATGAAATCTAAAAACGCCGTCTAGACTACGCAACCCTCAACTGTTAGTAGCTACGATACCATATTTCTACATTAATAACTCTCCAATCCATGCCAGCATGGAACATAGACATTAAGTGGAATGCCAGTCTCTCATCTAGGAGGGCCTTGAAATCAATGTTACCAACTGGGGACTATGTGTGTCGTAGTGATAATAAAAAGACCCAAAGGAGGTCTGCAACGAAATAATTTTACTCAACACTTTGCAAGTGAATCAGTGGAGGCAAAGATGTGTCTCATTTACTTGAC
>NC_068983.1:147909280-147909879 GCF_001194135.2 Octopus bimaculoides | reverse complement strand
TATATATATATATATATATATACACATGTCTGTGTATGTCTTTCCGCCATCGCTTAATCGATGTTGGTATGTTTACGTGCCCGTAACGTTGCTGTTCGACTAAAGGCTGTGCTCCAGCATGGCCGCAGTGAAATGAGAATACATATATGTATGCTGGAACATATGTATGCAAGCACACACATATATATATTTGTCTCTTTCTCCTCATTCACACACACTTATACAATTTGTGCATGAGACGGCAAGTAGACGAGTTGTTAGAGTGCAGGGCTCACGATAATAAAGTCATGAATTCAATCTTACGTAGTGCGTTGTGTCCTTGAGAAAGGTATTTCCCTTCATTTCATTTTACTTTAACCCACCGAGCTGAAAACAATTTTCCATCAAGTGCTGATGCAACTGTCTCTCCATTCAGGTGTGACTATTCTTGAAAATCCGTTAGATCAAGCTTGAGAGGTTCGGGAATGTATCTATGCCTCCTTGAAACTGCATAGCTAAAACAATTTATGTAAGCATGGTACATACTATCAAATAAGACACGTTTGCAAATGACACGTGTGTGTGTGTGTGTGTGTGTGTGTGTGTGTGTGTGTGAGCGT
>NC_068983.1:147903070-147909270 GCF_001194135.2 Octopus bimaculoides | reverse complement strand
GTGTGTGTGTGTGTGTGTGTGTGTGTGTGTGTGTGTGTGTGAGCGTGTGCCCGCGCGCGTTAGAATTAATATTGCAGTTTTGTTGGAAGATTAAATGCAAAGATCAAAGATACTGAATTGCTACCTTTAAAATTTTTAATGGTCCTGGTATTTCTGGTAAAATACTCTTTAACGAAGATTTAAGACAACTTCGGAAAGAGAATGAGCCAAAGAGAGAAGATATATGCTCGTTTATGTTGTGGCTTAGGAATTGTGTGAATGAAATTCAAATTATGTGTGTGGCTGTGCGGTGATCAGTGTTGCAGATTGTGTGTGAAGTTTTATGTTAGAGGACTGCAGAGACGTGTGTAACAAAAATATATTTTTATGCACATGCGCGGTGACTGGCAGGAGTGGCTATAATAACATTCGTCTTTATTTCGATAGTGCTGATTACCTGTTCGAGTGTACTTTCCTAATCAGAATGGCTTCGTTGCCCCTCGGTTTACTGATATTACAGCCTATGGCTTTGATGACTGGACCAGTTTTTTAAATGCAGCATATAAATTACTAACAGTCCTATCATAACCAGAAACCCATACTTACCCAGTTACTTTTGTCCATCTAGTCTTAAAAACTACCAACTATATACATTAATTTTGAATGAAGTAACGTCTGCAGCATGTCCGTCGTCTACTTCTTATCCATCACCTCTATTACCTCTGGAATATTTTCCAAAGTAGGTGGCTCCACTTGTATCAGAATTTTGATCGATTGACTGGTTCAATTCCTTCCCTCTTCTATCTCGGCTGATAGCAGCGTTATTTCTTCTTCTAGATCCAACATAACCGTTGCTATCAGCCATTCGGCGTTATCCTCTGGCTGGATATTACTTTATTCAAACCCCAAAGAATTCCTTGCAACACATGGCTATGATTCTCCCCCACTACTTCTGCTCATGATCAGAGATGCACATATCGTCAGCCACCAAGGGACATGCTCAACTGGTTAAGGTCAAACAACTGGCATGCAAATCTGTGGCATATAGCAGAATATTTACTGTAGCCCATCTATTTATACTATGACAAAACAATGTACAATACCAATACAAAACAATGTATATTATTATTATTATTACTATTATTATTATTATTGTTATTATTATTAAACGAAAGTAATTTTGATTGGATTTTGTTTATTTTGAGAGTCTTCCATGATTTATGAAAGGCATGGTTGAGTAAGCGAATTTTGCAATTTCCCCAGGCAGCAACATTGTAAGAAAATTTTGAGTATATTAAAGAATAATAAAGAGTGATTCTAATATTTTCGGGAAGAAAGTAAGAAATTCTATTTAACATACCAAGAGTACGTGAATTTTTGTTTTAATAAATTGTTTAAAGTGTTTTGAAACTGAGGATCTCATCAATATGAATGCCGAGAAATTTTGTTTTTGTTATATGTGAAATTGCTTTACCTGCGATGAGGAAGAAGTTGTTTGGGCTTTGAGGAGAAAAGCATGTGGCAGGTTTTTTTTTTATATCTATATATATATTAAGAGTAAGCGGATTAGCGATAAATCTTGTCCAGTTCTGAATTAACTGCATTGAACAGGGATGGAAGGTCCTGGTGACTAATAAAAATACGTATCATATTTATTTCTTTATTGCCCTCAGGGAGATAAACATAGAGGAGACAAACAAGGACATCAAACGGATTAAGTCGATTACATCGACTCCAGTACGTAACTGATACTTATTTAATCGACCCACGAAAGGATGAAAGGCAAAGTCGACCTCGGCAGAATTTGAACTCAGAACGTAACAGCAAACGAAATACCGCTAAGCATTTCGTCCTGCGTGTCACCGATTCTGCCAGTTCACGGCAGTGGACATTTTGTGTGGAGATAAAAGATTAAGCATAATTTTGAATTTAATAGGATGTAAAATGTCTTATTAGAGAAATCGTTAGTAACCAAATCCTTGTTATAACACGGGTTGTGGTTACTGAAGATGCCTTCATTTGCAGAAAGATTGGAATTCTTATGAAAACACAATTAATAAGATAGATCTGTGGTGGTTAGATTTAGCATTAGCATATATGAGGCATTCATTAGTTTTATGAAAGAGAAAATTTGCGGTCGTAATTAAATCTAAAATATTTTTTAAGAAATTAGCTACTGTAAAACTACTATCGAACATCATAGCTAAATTATAATTTATAAAAAAAAATTATATAGAGTTTTGAGGGTATGTTCTCGGCCTGTGTTGGAATACTCGGTAGCGACAAGTAAAGTGTCGCTCCATGAGAGACCACTTCTTATTTCAGAAAAATGCTTGCGAAGTTGGTATAGAAGAAATAAGCCAACGAAATCTGTAAATTGAAAGGAAACAAAATATCTCATAGTACTGTCAAAGAAACCAGTGCGTCTCAAACTATCTTATGGGATGTACCGGCAGTTTCTTTTTTCCAATGTGCCAGGGACCGGTAATATTTCTTCGTAATATTAATTTATACCGGAAACAATATATATTATCTAATGTAATAAATGCAAAAACTAATTTCTGTGTGTCAGTGTGTCCCACTTAGACCCCACCTCTCATTATTCAATGACACTCCTACTATTCTGCATGATGGGATGAGTGTAATAGAGACGGTGAAGACAGACAGAGAGGGAGAGAAAAAAGACAGAGAAAGAAAAAGGAGAGTGAGAGAAAGAGAAACAAAAAATTTAGAGAGAGTTGATGATGTTTTATTAAAAATAGTAGTGTTGATGGTGGCAGTGGGAGTAATAATAAAAATGAGAGAAAGAGTATGTGAGAGAAAGAGGGAGATGATGTACAACTTTGTTTAACCATGTCTCTTTGACAGAAATTCCTGTGGTCAACATACTGAACACTATCATTTTTGTTTTACTTTTGCATTCGTTAATACATACGCACGCACGCACGCACACACACACACACACACACACACACACACACACACATACACATATAAAACACACTTTAATTATTGAGGCGCAATGGGTAGCAGTCTTGCGGTCATAGGATCGCGGTTTCGATTCCCAGACCGGGCGTTGTGAGTGTTTATTGAGCGAAAACACCAAAATCTCCACGTAGCTTCGGCTGTATTCTTTCATCACAACTTTCTCTTACACTTTTTTCTTGTTTCTGTTGAATCTGTATTTCAAAGAGCCAGCCTTGTCACACTGAATCTCCCCGAGTATGATACGTTGGGCGACGGCCTCTAGGAGCAAAGTTGAAAAAGCGTGACACACTGATATTCACATTTTTTATATTATATTCTTACATTATGTTAAGGCGGCGAGCTGGCAGAATCGTTAGCACGCCGGACGAAATGCGTAGTTACGTTAAGGGTACATGTGTCTGTGGAGTGCTCAGCCACTTGTACGTTAATTTCACGAGCAGGCTGTTCCGTTGATCGGATCAACTGGAACACTCGTCGTTGTAACCGACGAAGTGTCACATAAACACTTTAATTGAAATAAATTTTCCCCAAAATTAAACATATCTAATATAATAAATAAGCATGTCAGTGTGTTTCACTTTTTCAACCTTGGGGAATGGATTAAGTCGATTACATCGACCTCAGAACGTAACTGGTACTAACTTTATCGACGATGGATGAAAGACAAAGTCGGCGAAATTCGAACACAAAACCTAACGGCAGACGAAATACCAGTAAGCATTTCGCCCGGTGTGCTAACGATTCTGCCAGTTCGCCGCCTTAACATAATGTAAGAATATAATATAAAAAATATGAATGTCAGTGTGTCAGTGTGTCACGCTTTTTCAACTTTGCTCCTAGAGGCCGTCGCCCAACGTATCATACTATTTTGATGTCAGGCTGATTACGTGAGTAAATTAAAAACATTTCGGGCCGAATCCGGACCCACATTCCCGAAATTTTGGAATTCCAAGTTTTCATTACTGTGATTGTTTTCGGCGATTTTTTTACGTGACTGTTTGCGACAAATTTTTTTTTGTGCAATAACAATTTTTATAATCTAAAGGCTAACTCCCTGAATAAATTAAAAACATTCTGGGCCGAATCTGGACCTGCAATCCTGAAATTTTGGATTCCTATGTTTTCATTACTGCGATTGTTTTCGGCGATCTTTTTACATATTTTTTTTTTTTGCGACGAATATGATCATCATTGGTATATGACTCTGGAGGAAGCAATTGCAACAAATTCTCCAAAACAAGTCAGAGACCTGTTTGCAGATCTTCCCATTCAGGGGCAGTTGCTTAAAAGCTATATACTGGCTTAAAAGCCGCCCGATAGGCTAGTGAATATAATAAAAGTTGACAATTTTTTAGTATTTATATTTATTTTGTAAACAAATAATACAATATTACATAAACATTTTATAAGCACTTTATAATGTTTCTTTTTTTTTCTAGAAACTCGCCGCGTACCGGCAGCTGATGGCTCGCAGACCTGCACTGGTCTACGGACCACCACTTTGAGTAACCTCTGATTTAGATGATCTATACCGCAATTTGTTATTGAAAGAAATAAGTTAACAAGATATCTTTATCTAACAGAGAGAGAGACAGGCATCAATTTTTTGAATATAAGAGCCTTGTTAAGTAAAATAGGAGATACAGAAGAATAGTTGTTGTTAATGTCGAATTGTAGGATATTGCTTCTATTAAGTAGAAGATGGAACCAAGTTATTGTCTCACCTGTATTACTTCAAACGTCAAGCTTAAGTTTTTCTTTAACAATTGGGATAATCCTATCAAAAATAGTATTGCTACTCCGACAGAAATCGGATTTTGAGGGGCAAATAAGTCTGATTGAATGTTTAATGAAGAAATTAGTCATGTGATCCTTCAGATTGAAGTCAGGAGTTCATATGCTCTGAATTTATATCCTGCTGAGGCTTATTTTGCCTTTCATACTTTCAGGGTCGGTGCAGTAAAGTACCATTCAATTTCTAATGCTGATACTTTTAACTGTTTTCTCCATTCAAGACGCATATATTTTCGGTAAAACAGTTATGTGGTGAGAATGCCTATCCGTGTTTCGGCCCCTACATAAATATATATGCATACATATATGTGTGAGTATGTATGTATTTATGTATGTATCGAGAGAGATAGATAGAGAGAGAGAGAGATATAGATAAATAGAGAGAGAGAGAGAGGAAGAGACCACACACAGATGCACACATACACAAATGTATGTGTGTGTTCCTGTATGACATAAAGTCTACAGATGAAAAGCAACAAAAACAAAAGCCTCGTTTATGCTAGATATCACGTGGATATTAGCCTGGCATACAAAAGAAATATTCGCATGCCCATCACACGCGCGTGCGCGCGTATACTGTCACTGTTATTCCTAGTCCTCCCATACACAAGAGCACTCCTATTAACCTCCTAACTTACTTATACACGTTTCCCACCACCTCAACTACTATTTGTCTGCCTGGCTATCTATCTATCTATCTATCTATCTATCTATCTATCTATCTATCTATCTGTCTGTCTGTCTGTCTTTCTTTTATTAGCCGCTGTGATTGAAGCGTAGCCATACTGGGATATTATCTTCACGGATATAATGGATTCTGTTGCCTCCAATACTTGAGTGGTTCTTATTTTATTGATCTCGGATGAGTGAAAGGCATAAGTCAACTTGGCCTGCATTTGAACTCAAAACGTGGAAGGAATTAACCAAATACCACAATTTACATTGTCCATCGTACATTTTTACCCCTCCCCTCTCTCTGTGTATGTGTGTGTGTTCCATTATCTCATTTTGTCTAGGTTCACATGAAATATTACTTTCTCTTTGACTGGAAACAAAATCCTGCATAATTTAGAAGATTGCATATCGTATATCGGGATGTAGATGCATTCCCCCGGAGTGCATTAGTTGGACATGGAAGAACATAAGAGATATAATAAACACGAAACTAAATACATTAATTGGTTACACCACTTCTCCCTGATTAAGGATATTCAAAAATTTGATTCGACGTCTCTCTCTCTCTCTTTCTCTCTCTCTCTTTCTCTCTCTCTCTTTCTCTCTCTCTCTCTCTCTCTCTCTCTCTCTCTCTCTCTATATATATATATATATATATATATATATATATATATATATGACAGGAAGCACAACAATAGAAAGAAAGAGACCTCGATATTATGCAAATAGAGGAATTTATTTGTAAGAATATGTGACACTTATTC
>NC_068983.1:147901634-147902706 GCF_001194135.2 Octopus bimaculoides | reverse complement strand
TATATATATATATATATACATGGACTCACCCGTCGAGGACGACGTATGGGCATTCAGCTATTGCTGAACGACCTGCACAAATAATTTGTTTATAGTGATCAAATGTTATTGCTGATCATTATTAGCACATTCTCTCCATCAAATGGCCGTTGTCTGAATAGGTTCACAGTGCACCACGCATCAAATATTGAAGTGATTCGTAGAGCAACGTGAGATGAGGTGCTTTGCTCTAAAACGTAACGTATCACCCGGATTAGGAATTGTAGGTGCAACGCCCTAACCACTTCGCCATGCATGTATATATATATATATATATATATATACACACACACACAAACACATCTATACAAATATATATACACAAGCATATATTACATATTATGCATACATATATATATATATATATATATGTAGATTCAGGTGAATATATCTAAAGCTTAAGAGAATAAAGGGCATTATCTATTAGGGGTAGCGGTGAGAGAGCAGACAGAAATCATGGTTGGTATAGTCATAAACTCGTGAGGTTTGGTAAAGAAAAACTTAAAACAAGATGTTGGCTGACAACAAAGGGGTCGCCCACTAGCAGACCATGGATAATGAAACCGGGGAATTCTTATCATGTAATACTATAGTTAAGAATTTTAAAACAATGTTGCTATATGGTATACAGACAAAGTTTATGTCTGTTCATAGGGTTATTAATAAGAATATTATAATAAAAGGATAGAAATTTATGGATACTTTTGAGCATATACCAAAGCTTATATCACAATAGAGAGAAGAAAAGAAAAGAAAATTATTGAGAAATAGTTTAATATTTATATATATATATATACATTAAACCCATATATATATAATAGGAAAAAAACTTCTAGGGAAAAAGACACCCCACCAAAAAAAAACTTCTTCCAAAACGGTTAGTAACATCCTGATAAAAGTTTTTATAACTTTTTCTAAAACAAAATTTTCTTTTAAAAATCCCCTTTGTACTTAAAAACTGTAATAAGTAATTGTCACAAAGACTTTCAAACACACACACACGCACACTATATATATATATATATATATATAT
>NC_068983.1:147900221-147901616 GCF_001194135.2 Octopus bimaculoides | reverse complement strand
TGTGTGTGTGTGTGTGTGTGTGTGTGTGTGTGTGTGTGTGTGTGTGTGTGTGTAGATATGCATATGTTGACGAAGAGCAGGATCAGTACATAGAATAATATTTTGAAACATCAAAAACTGGTAACGGCAAATTCTGAACTACCCTATAGTTGTTTCTATTGTTGCTAACTTTTTCCTGCTTTTCTAGTTCTTACTATCATATGCGTAGCAGCTGGACTTTCTGCCTTGCTCTCTCAAAGTTTTTCGACGTAACTCAGACAGGTTTGGCTACGTATTCTTCTTTGCCTCTTGTTTCGAAAGCCAATGTCATCCCTTGTAATACTGTGAGATCAGCAACTTTTGAAAACTTTCTATGATTCTCAACCAAAAAACCTACAGAGGCGACGTGCAACGGTTCTAGCTATTTAGTTTGACATCGTAGCAGATGCTCTCGCAGGTTGTTGTGATGCAGACACTGAAGACAGAACAAACACCAACTCTTTGATCAGCTGCAGCTAACGAATTTCGACTCTTTCGTAAGCTGGAAGTAAAAATCGCTGGCTTTGGTTGATAGACGTGAATTTGAAACGTGAAACAGAAATGTTAATTATAGCCGCTCAGGAAGAAACCCTTAGAAGAAATCTGATACAAGCAAAGATCTACAATACTCAGGCAGTAAATGTAGAATCTGCAAGGAGACAAAAGTATCAAACATCTCTTGAGTGAGTGCGATAAAAGTGTGTAAGCGCATGCATGACTGTGTAGGTAAAAGTGTGCATTGTGACGTTACTCGAGTGCGTGACTTCGAAATAATAGAAAAGTGGTATGAACATGAACCAGGGGCTGTGAAAGTGAACAAGGATTACAGGATCTTGTGGGACTTCTACATACAGACTAACCACACTATTGAAGTAAGAAAACAAGATATGATTATACAGGACAAAATAAACCAACAGTGTAAGATCATAGACTTTTCATTCCCCTTATGATACCAGAATCGATACTAAAGAATTGGAAAAATATGAGAAATATCAAGATCCAGCAGGAAAGCTGAAGAAATTTTGGAAGATTAAGACAACTGTTATTCTTGTGGTAATTGGTGTATTTGGCACAACGTCCAGAATTCTACCTAAAAAGACTGAAAGGTTTGGGAACGGTGACTCGTAATGTCGACTTGTAGATAAGAGCCATATTCTGCAAGGATCCTAAGAAAGAATTTTGATATGTGAAGAGACTTGTCACCAAAACTCAAAGATAAAATTCCTGTTAACGAAATTAACAAGTACTAATTTCAATAATAATAATAATAATAATAATAATAATAATAATAATAATACATAATAATAATAACAACAACATCAACAACATTAATAATAATAATAATAATAATAATAATAATAATAATAATAATAATAA
>NC_068983.1:147898706-147900211 GCF_001194135.2 Octopus bimaculoides | reverse complement strand
GAAGAAGAAGAAGAAGAAGAAGAAGAAGAAGAACAAGAAGAGGGACAAACAAGAGTGCCTAATAATTGAGGTGGCAGTGCCTGGAGATCAACAATATCATCATGAAAGAAAGAGAAAAGGTTGATAAATATGGAGACCTGAGAATTGAGATTGCTAAGATGTGGCAGCTACGAGAGTCAAACATAAGGGTTATCCCTATTGTCGACCAATCTGAAAGAACATCTGAAAACCTTAGAAATACCCTACAATCTAGATGTGTTGCAAAAGTCGGCATTACTTGGAACTGCACGCATATTGCGTGAAGTACTGTCTGTTTGAGGTCTTTGTGATTTGACGTCTTTGTGATTTGACAAACAGTACAAACCCCCAGTAGACAAAATTTCCTCAATCAACAACCTCACGATATTGTAAACTGTACGACGTCTATGATAATAACAATAATAATAAATGCCCTGATGCACTACTAGGCAGTGACTCTCATGGCTTCTGATCTTAACTGATTGGAAGTGTTATCATCTACATGTTTTGACTTGGTATAAAAGATAGGCTACAGCAAATATTCTGCTCAGTGCCACAGATTTGCTTGTCAGTTGTTTGATCTAAACCAGTTGAGCATGTCCCTTAGTGGCTGACGATATGTGCATCTCTGATCACGAGCAGAAGTAGTGGGGGAGCGTCATAACCATGTGCTGAGAGGAATTCTTTGGGGTTTGGATGATTCACCTTTGGAAACGTGTGTTTCGTTCAACATTCTTAAAAAAGCTCTTTATCAGTGTCCTTTTGAGCGGGATGGGATACTCGACCTGAAGAAAATTCACAATATTCCTGACGTTGAAGGTATAGTAAAGGGAGCAAAATGACGCACAGATGTTTAAGAGAATCATACGTACTAAATGATGCCAACAGAAAGAAACACCAACGGTGTACAAAAATACAGTAAACCTATAATAGATTATACGATCCTCTAATCTCTTCAGGACAAATCAGAGTAGATTACAAAATACATAAAACAACGCACTACTCAAAGATATATGCTGTCCACAGACAACCCTCATGGAACACGGAATACACGATAGAATAAACATGCTCAAAATGGAAGACCAGAACCAGCGAAATAACTTATGTTGTTTTAGTTAATACATCATATCACGCCAAATCCGATGATATCATATCGGATTTATCATAAATTTTTTTTTTTTGTTCTGTTGGTATTAAACATTAAAGTAAAGCACATCTAAATAAATAAATTAATACATATATAATGGTTTCTAATTCAGGCATAAAGTCCGAAATTTTAAGGGGGTGGGAGTAAAAATACAAATATTATAAAAGAGAGAAACAATGCAAAACCAATCATTCACACATGCAATCATTCATTGCCCTCTCCCTCTCTCCCTCTCTCCTCTTTCTCTCTCTCTCTTTCTCTCACACACACACACACACACACACACACACATATCTATCTATAGCATAAAATCGAGGTTGCGGGAAGAGCATATACATGC
>NC_068983.1:147893891-147898367 GCF_001194135.2 Octopus bimaculoides | reverse complement strand
GAGAGAGAGAGAGAGAGAGAGAGAGAGAGAGAGAGAGAGAGAGAGTGTGTGTGTGTGTGTGTGTGTGTGTGTGTGTGTGTGTGAGAGAGAGAGTGAATGAGTTCGTGAGCGTATATGTATGTGTATGCGTATGCATTTGTAAAAATGTTTCTGTGTTGTCGAATACGAAAAAGTTTGTAAAAAATATACTTGTAAGCAAACTTATCTGCATGTGAATGCATGAATGTATAAACGTGCGTGAGTGTGTATTTGTATATGTGAAAAAAGAGACACAGAAAAGAAACGGGAAATGAAAATATGAATAAACAGTCGAAATAAAAATACAAGTTAAAGACAGTACTACTATGGTATCTGGATCGTATTTGAAACCGTTAGTTTGTTTTCTTCGTTGATTTTGACACCTCTACAAACGGTCACTCACACTCAAACACATTCACAAATAATATTATGCATGCAATCATCCACACACACACCCACTGTGTCAGTGTATGTGTGTGTATGCGTGTGTGTGTATGATAAATATAAATATAAATATAAATACATATATATATATGAACACATATACACATATATTTATACATATATATATATATATATGAACACATATATCAAAAGCGCTAGCACTTTCCCGCTCGTCCCCTCCCCAAAACTATCACCACTACCACCAACTTCACTCCTCATTTCATTGTTATATTGTGTGGTAATTTTTTTCTACTCGTCGTGGTTTATTTATTTATTTATTTTATTTATTTATTTATTTATTTATTTTTGTTACTTCTTATATTATTTTCATTATTTTATTCTCTCTCTCTCTCTCTCTCTCTCTCTCTCTCTCTCTCTCTCTCTCTCTCTCTCTCTCTCTCTCTCTCTCTCTCTCTCTCATTCACTCACTTTTCTATACAAACTTCAATTAGCCGCCTGTCGAGAGGTGAGGATTTAGCCGCGTGCCCTGTAAATATCAGCCAGTCGTCTCTCACAGTCTCTTTCCTTTCGTACCGAACATCATATACGGTCGCTTGTCATTAAGTCAAAACCGACCAACGAGCAAACCAGAAACAACGTTTCATTCATCCGTTCAACTTCGAGCAGACGTATTCAACCTGTGTGTATGTGTGTGTGAGTGTGTGTGCATGTCTTCGTATATGTCTTTGTCTTCATATATGTATACGCCAGCTTATGTTTCTCTAAACTTCCGTATACGTACGTCATTTATGCAAAGTAGATTACAATTTCTATAGCTTTCTTCTTTCTTTTTTTTTCTTTTTTACTTTGTTTAGATGTTTATTTTCTTGTGAACGTGTGCGTATATATAGATATACATATATATATATACATACATACACATATATATACATACACACACACAAACACACACACACACACACATATATATATATATATATATACATACATACATACATACACATGTACATATGTATGTGTATAAGTATGTGTGTGTGTGTGTGTGTTAATGGGTGTTATGAATAAGTGTACTTTGACTTATAGGTAGTTTAACTTGTCTTAGTAAAATCCCTGGCCCATGAGTGCATGTTTGTCCTATATGAGTATCACTCTCTCCCTCTCTTTCCCCCCCTCTCTCTCTATATATATTTGTTTATGTATATGTGCAAAGTAGCTTGACGATTTTTTTTTTTTTTCGTGGATAATTTCTTTGTGTATTTGCATGCATGTGTATTTATGTATGTGTATATACATATATATATATATATATATATATATAGATAGATAGATAGATAGATAGATAGATAGATAGATATCTTTCTCTCATATGTACACATTTATGCTTGTACATGTGTGCCCGGGAAGAGAGTACTTTCACTTGAAGCAAACTTAAATTAAATTTGAAATTCTAACCCGGAAAACACACACGCTCACACAAACATACACAGAGCTTACACATACACTCGCAACAAATTCATTGACTAAATATTAGACATCAGTCACCGTGTAGTGTGGTGCAGTAGTTGTGTTCTTTTTTTTTTTTTCATCTTGTTCTGTGTTTTCCTTTCTTTTACATCATTCCTCATGTGGTATCAATCTGTTGAGGATGTCGTTAGCTTTTTTATCTTTATCCTTACCGGAGTTCTCATTTGGATGCTAATGAGACGACCAAAGGGTATTCCTCCAGGGCCGGTTCGCATCCCAATTTTGGGTAGCACAGCGCTGTTTACGGGAACACATCCAGGTGAAGTACTAACAAGTCTCCAGCGACAATATGGTGATATATTCAGTATCTACGTCGGTAATAAACTTCTGATTTTCTTCAACGGTTATGAAGTCTTCAAAGAAGCGTTCGTGAAAAATGCCGCCGTGTTTAGTACCAAGGCGAGTACCCTGATTACAGAAAAACTAGGACAAGGGAAAGGTGAGCTTCTTTCCATTCACATATTTTTTATTATACTTATATTTTTTAATATTTATTTTATTTTTATTCTTTTCATCCTAGTTCTAGGTTGTTGCTTTTGCTGGTTTTGTTGCTGTTAATGTTCTCTCTCGTTGTTACTAATGTTGCTGGTATTTTCCATGTTTCGCTTTATACCAATTTTTATACTTATTGTCATCTTTCTTATTGTTGATATTATTGATGCTACTTAGTCGCTCTTTCTGTTGTTGCTGTTGCAGATGTTGTTGTTTCAGACGTTTTTCTAGCTAATGTTGCAGTCGTCGTTATTTTATTTATTTATTTATTTTTTTTTCATGTTTTTTTCGCTTTACATCAAATCTGTAGCATTACTGAATTTGCCCTTGCTGCATATGTTGTTGTTATTGTTATTGCTGTGGAGGCGCAATGGCCCAGTGGTTAGGGCAGCGGACTCGCGGTATCGATTCCCAGACCGGGCGTTGTGAGTGTTTATTGAGCGAAAACACCTAAAGCTCCACGAGGCTCCGGCAGGGGAAGGTGTCGAACCCTGCTGTACTCTTTCACCACAACTTTCTCTCCCTCTTACTTCCTGTTTCTGTTGTGCCTGTAATTCAAAGGGTCAGCCTTGTCACACTGTGTCACGCTGAATATCCCCGAGAACTACGTTAAGGGTACACGTGTCTGTGGAGTGCTCAGCCTCTTGCACGTTAATTTCACGACCAGGCTGTTCCGCTGATCGGATCAACTGGAACCCTCGTCGTCGTAAGCGACGGAGTGCCAACAACAACAGTTTGTTGATAATATTGCTCTTGCTGCTGATGCGAGTGCTTTTATTATTTTTTCTTGTTACTTTGTTGTCACCAGTTCCATATTGTGTTGTTATCGTTGTTACTGTAGCTGTTGTTTTTAATGTCCTATCGTCTTGTCGTTAATTTCGCTCCTTGTACCCACTAAAGAGATCATCATCATCATCCACATCATCATCATCATCATCATCATCATTATTATTATTATTATTATTATTATTATTATTATTATTATTATTATTATTATTATTAAGGCGGCAAGCTGGCTGAGTCGTTAGCACGCCGGGTGAAATGCTTACCGGCATTTCGTCTGTCGCTACGTTCTGAGTTCAACTTCCGCCGAGGTCGACTTTGTCTTGCATTTTTTCGGGATCGATAAATTTAGTACCAGCTGCGTACTGGCGTCGATTTAATCGACTGGCCCCCCCTCCCCAAAATTCCAGGCTTTATGCTTGTGGTAGAAAGGATTATTATTGTTGTTGTTATTATTATTATTATTATTATTATTATTATTATTAAGTCAGTGAGCTGACAGAATTGTTAGCACGCTGGACGAAATGCTTAGCGGTATTTCGCCTGTTGCTACGTTCTAAGTTCAAATTCCGCCGAGGTCGCCTTTGCCTTACATCCTTTCGAGGTCGATAAATTGAGTACCAGTGAAACACTGTAGTCAATGAAATCGACTTATCCCCTCCCACCAAAATTGCTACCTTTGTGGCAAAATTTGAAGCCATTATTATAAGACGGTGAGCTGGCAGAATCGTTTGCACGCAGGACGAAATGCCTTAGCTGTATTTCCTGTTACAGTTTTGGTTCAAATTCTATCGAGGTGGACTTTGCCTTTCATCGTTTCGAAGTCGATAGATTAAGTACCAGTGAAGCATTGGGTTGGATGTAATCGATTAGTCCACTTTCCCCAAATTTCGGGCCTTGTGCCTTTTGTAGGAAGGATTAGAGAGAAAAAAGTGAGAGAGAAAGAGAGTGAAAAAGACAGTAAGTGGTGACGGCGTTCGTTTTGTGTTTTTAAATGTTTATCACATCGCAAGAGAAGTAGATACATAGATACATATACACATTGTTAAATCAAAGCGGGAGAGAAGAGGGACACAAAGGAAGTGAAAGAGAAAGAGAGAAAGTGAGAGAAAGACAGTAGATACATTAATCCAAAGAATAGTTCATACGTAGATACATAGACACAGCAAATATTGGATGTCAATTTCACTTTTCATTACCACACAAGGATAAAATTAACTCACAAGTGGCTGAGTACTCTACAGATATGCATAA
>NC_068983.1:147893400-147893881 GCF_001194135.2 Octopus bimaculoides | reverse complement strand
AGGATAAAATTAACTCACAAGTGGCTGAGTACTCTACAGATATGCATAACATTAATGTAGTTGTCAGAGAGATTCAGTCTCACATAAAATATGACAAGGCTGTTCCCTTTGAATTACAGCTACAACTCAAGACGCATGTATATGAATGTATTTCTGTGTGTGTGTGTATAGTTTAGGTTAGTTAAAACATGTTTGCAATAATAAGTGTCGCGTGGTGGAAATAAACGCAATTCCCAAACTTTCATTCATTATTTCGTTCTTTTGCATTTCAATTTGTACATTAAGTTTCTTTGAATATGTACGATGTATTTTAAGGTTAAATAGTAGTTTCGTTTACGTTTGTGTAACTGAGATATTTTGGTTGGATTATATAGTCATTGGTGTTACATTACTTTCTATATTCACGGATCCAGCTAGTTATTATTATTATTATTATTATTATTATTATTATTATTATTATTATTATTATTATTATTATTAT
>NC_068983.1:147891574-147893198 GCF_001194135.2 Octopus bimaculoides | reverse complement strand
TATTATTATTATTATTATTATTATTATTATTATTATGAGCCGGAGGTGCTGCCGTCTGTTGTATTTATCAAAAGGTAGTCGATAGTGGCAAGACTGGTGCGACAGAATGGATTTACTCTGAATATACTTTTCTAAGTAGGAGGAAAGAAACTGGAAGAGGGAACTTTCCCATGCCTTGGAGATGGCAGAGTTATCCTGGATTTTTGTGTGGGGTTACCCTGGATTACCCTAAGTGGTCTGCCCCCCCCCCGCTATTGAGGATTCTTTTTATTCATTATTTATTTCTCTGCTTTCTATTATATATCCTCTGTTATATCCTTTAATATGGTAGTATCCCCGCTTGATTGATATTAAGCCCACATGTTTTTGTAATTTTTTGTGCTCTAACTCGTTCTTCGATATTGTCCTCCATGTCTTGGGCCCTTGTGGCCAATAAAAGAAATTATTATTATTATTATTATTATTATTATTATTGTTGTTGTTGTTGTTGTTGTTGTTGTTGTTGTTGATGTAGCTTTTGCTATTGTTGTTGTTGCTGCTGCTGTTGTCAAGGAAGTAAGCTGGTAGCATCGTATAGCACATTGCACAAAACGCTTGGTGGCATTTTTTTCCAGCTCTTCACGTTCCGAGTTCAAATGACACTACGGTCAACTATGCCACTCATACTTTCGAGGTCGATAAAATATACTACCAGACAAGTACGGGACACGATGTAATGAACTTGCTTCTTCACCTTAAAATTGCTGGCTTTGTGCCAAAAATATAGAGAATTATTAAAAAAAAAGTTAATGGCGACAGAAGCAGTACTAATACCAAAAGGTAATATTTATCTTCTTAAAAATAGATGTTGCGATAGTTCTCGTGAGAGGACCTTTCATATGGTTTTGTGGTGCATATAAGCATTCATGTTTACAGGTGGAAAGTTGGTAAAATCCTTAGCGCGTCGGACAAATTGCTTAATGGCATTTCTTCTTGCTTTATGTTCTGAATTGAAATACTGTCGACTTAGTCTTTTATTCTTTCGGAGTTGTTGAAATAAGTACAGGTGGGAGTGGCATCAATATACCCTCTCCATACGTAAAATTGCTGGTTTATACTACAATAAGGAATTATCATTATTATTATTATTATTATTATTAATAATAATAATAATAAATGCTTAACTTTTGCTTTGTATTTGTACAAGTTGACTCCAAGTCTCACCCAGAGACCTCAAGAGACAACAAGCTAGAAGTTCATGTTGGTGCTATGCCTAGGGTGCCATATATTTGGGCTTACACATAGTATTGTTCTAGGGGATGTTTAAAAAAACATAAAAAAATAAGTTTATTTTAAAATTTGAGATTTCATAGCCAATATTTTGAATTTCTGCCATTTTGGAGTTTCCTGGTATCTGAACTATTTAACTATTTAGGAATCAGCCCCTTTTGCTATCATTCCTAGGGCACCTATGACAACAGGTATTGCTTTAGTCTTCAGGTTTCACATTTTGCCGATTTCTATTTCAAGATCTTTATGCTTGCTCAGGTTTTAGTTGGTCTTGACAGATGCATTCATGTCGATTATGTTTATTATTATTATTATTATTATTATTATTATTATTATTATTATTATTATTATTATT
>NC_068983.1:147885973-147887659 GCF_001194135.2 Octopus bimaculoides | reverse complement strand
TATTATTATTCGACATTTGATACTTTCAAGTCAATTTCTACTACGTCAGCAGCTACACGTCCGTGTTGCGGAGGTGTGTTCTTGAGTGTTCTTGTTTCTTTTTTTTTTGTCATTTCTTTTTTCTATTTTTGTTTTTGTGGGAGTACACGCGCACTTTCCGGTATTATATTGCATGAGTTTGTTTTGAAATGTGGTTTGTCCTGAGCTTTTGTTTTCTTAGTGTTTGTATTGTGTGGTGTATGTAATATGAGTTATGTTATGATGGGTATTCGACCTGTTGAACACATACTGAATAGAGTGTGTTTGTGGATTGTTTTATTTGGTTTGCTCTATTGAATTGATATCTTACGAAGAATGTGGGCTACTACTACTACTACTACTACTACTACTACTACTACTACTACTACTATTATTATTATTATTATTATTATTATTATTATTATTATTATTATTGAATACATACCCAGCTTTTGCTTTCCTCAGAATCAGTGTCAGTGGTATCAAGCACAGTACAATGATCAGTGGGGACAACCACTCCCCTTGGAAGATGCCCCTCCTGATTTCTACTGTCCCTAAACTTCTTCCGTATGCTGTCAGGTCCGTCCTCCAATTCTTCATACTTTTTTCCAAGCAATCGCTCAACATTCGATGCAATCCCAAATAGGTTCATACACTCTAGTGCCTAGTAGTGCTATTTTCTGTATGTTACATATACTTGTTAGTCCTGGCGTTTTTGTTATGTATTTGTCTGAATATTTTTTATCGTACCAATGCGCCTACTATTATAGGAATTGTTCCTGTGTTTAGACTCCGCGTATGCTACATTTCCAGTCCTCTGTATTTTGAAAATTTCGCCGCTTCTTTTAGAGAAACGTTGTCATCTGTTGGTATTGATACATCGATTAGAAAGCATATCTTGTTGGTAATCTCTGACAACTATATCCGGCCTATTGGCCTTAATTTCTCTATCTGTGTGCATTGGCATATCCCAAAGTATGGTTGTTTTCTCTTTTCTGTGATCTTTTCTAGCGTGTGCTTATACCATCTTCTTTCTGTTGTTATTCCATACTGTTGGCATATTATTTACTCTTTATCACAGGTTTTGTTGGAGTTCCTGGAGTCGTGTATGCGTATCGGGTTTACTACCTGCAGCCTACAATACCATGCTATTCGTTCTTTTCAGCTATCGAATTCTTTTCTAATTCTGGGATTTGTTGTATTTGGAATCCATTTAGATATTTCTTTGTTTTGTTACTGAGTATGATGCTTTCTCGTTTTCATGCTTTAAGACAAGTCTTCACATCTAGTCATCAGAGTTTTTCAGGTAGGTTTTTAGGCCAATTGTGGCAATCTTCATTGTTAATTCCAGTTGTAAAAGTCCACGGCCACCCTTTTTCTTGGCAGGTAAAGTCTTTCTATATC
Source organism: Octopus bimaculoides (assembly GCF_001194135.2). NCBI lineage: Eukaryota > Metazoa > Mollusca > Cephalopoda > Octopoda > Octopodidae > Octopus > Octopus bimaculoides. The sequence continues at coordinate 147,886,237 of NC_068983.1, read as the reverse complement.
TGCCTGAGGGTGGTGATTCTATGTATTGTCAACAATTTTCGTATTTTTCTGTCACGACTAGAATGGCTAAAGTATTGATCGCTTCAGTTCTGTCTTGGTTATTATTATTGTTGTTGTTGTTGTTGTTGTTGTTGTTGTCGTCGTCGTCGTCGTCGTCGTCATAATCATAATCATCATCATCATCATCATCATCATCATCATCATCATCATCATCATCATCATCACCACCATTATTATTATTATCATTATTATTATTATTTTATG
>NC_068983.1:147883494-147884999 GCF_001194135.2 Octopus bimaculoides | reverse complement strand
GATTTTTGTTTTGCATTTGTACAAGTTGGATCTAAGTCTCACCCAGAGACCTCAAGAGACAACAATTTAGAAGTTCATGTAGATGTTATGCCTAGGGTACCATATATTTGGATTTGTACATAGTGTTGTTCTAGAGAATGTTTAAGAAACCATAAGAAAATTATGTGTTTGTTTTAAAATTTGAGATCACGGAGACAGTATTTTACGTAGGATATGAGCAGTTCCCATGAGCACTATCTTTTGGATTTCTGCCATTTTGGGGTTTCCTGATATTTGAGCTAGGTAGGAATCAACCCCTTTTGCTATCATTCCTAGGGCACCTATGAAAACAGGTATTGTTTTAGTCTTCAGGTTCCACATTTTACTAATTTCTATTTCAAGATCTTTATACTCGCTCAGTTTTTGGTAGGTCTTGACAGATACGTTTATATCGATCGGAACAGTCATATCAATGAGAAGGTATGATTTTGTCTGAAGTCTTTCAATATGATGTCTGGCCTATTTGCATCTATCTTTCTGTCATTTTGAATGGTGAAGTTCCAGAGGAGTGAGATGTGATCATTTTCAAGCACTGGCGGTGGTTTGTGTTCCCACTAGTCTTTATCATGGGGTAAGTTCAGGTTTTTGCAAATTACCCAGTGAATATATTGTGCAGCTCTATCATGCCTGTTAAGATACTCTGTAGGCGCAAGAAAACTGCACATGGAGACCACATGATTAATGGTCTCATTGTGTTGTTGACATACACGACATACTGGGGAGCTGCCGTTCTTTAATATGTTCGCCTAGTAGTTTCTCGTAGGTAGGCATTGATCTTGGGCTGCTATGAAAATCCCTTCTGATCTTAAGCCAGAAGCCATTAGCCATTGATGGGTAAGGGCTTTTCAACATCGGCATTATTCGCTCTCTTTGAGTATTTGCCATTCAAAGGTTTCTTCTTCTTCTTCTTCTTCTTCTTCTTCTTCTTCTTCTTCTTCTTCTTCTTCTTCTTCTTCTTCTTCTTCTTCTTCTTCTTCTTCTTCTTCTTCTTCTTCTTCTTCTTCAGCTCGTTTCTTTAACAGAGCTGCAATCCTGGATCAAACGTAGACCGAGAAAGGGCGCTTGGCACCTCGAGTGCCGCCAAGCTCTCACCGCCCTCAGTCACGCGGGCAGTGCGATCGGTAGTAGCTCCACTCTAGCGTTCTATAGAGGGTTAGTGCGAGAAAGTGCGACGAAGTTCTCGGGGAAACTCTAGGCGCCGAGGATAATCAGCTAAGCAGTCTGTTCAGAACTTTCGGGCCGGGGCCCATGGATAATTTCCAAAGGTCCCTCGCCTGGCAGTGCTACCGAGGTGCGCTACCTGTTCGAGATAAACTCTACCAACATGGAAGTGCCGTCAACCGGGCCTGCCCGAGGTGCGCTCAGGACGACGAAACCGTTCTGCATGCACTCGTCCAGTGCCCGAGCATTGCTGACCTGTGAGTCTATATCGAACAGCTACTGTCACGTGTAGGACGGATCCGGCT
>NC_068983.1:147880264-147883221 GCF_001194135.2 Octopus bimaculoides | reverse complement strand
AATTCTGAGAATACACTTGTAAAGAAAAAAAAAATTAGAAAAAAAGGTAATGTAAAAGGAGAAAGGGCTCTATACCCCTTTCTTATTTTTTCTGACCAGGCTCCCGTGGTTTTATGGGTTTTTCCACGTGTAACCTTTCCTTTTTCGAAGCGCCTCCCCCTTTGGGAGTTCTACTTATTTATTTATCTATTTATTTATCTATTTATTTATTATATCTTTCTCCGTTTTCTTCCATTGTTTAGACGAACTTTCCTACCTTTTCGGACAAAACCTTTTGTAACCTTTGTCCTGTCTTTGTCCTCATATGTTTTTTAATTGATATTAGCCCTTGTGGCCAATAAAACGAACGAATTATTATTCTTATTATTCAATAGTCTTATTTCTATCGTGATATCTCTGCACCAGCGAGCGCAGCTCTGTGTGCCATGGGTGTGTTCTGTGGTTTGTTGTGGTGCTCTTATTTTCACACTACTGAAAGTGCTTAGGTAGGATGTGCGCGGTCCCTCACAGCATTATTTTCTGTATGCTATATACATTCATAAGTCCTTGTGTTTGAGTTATGTATTTGTCCGACGCACAACAGATTAAACTGTTGGAAAAGAAAAGTTCTTAACATCGGGCTACAGTATGGTTAAATCCTAACTTTCTCCATAACTCCCAGTTGATTATTCTCCATAGATTGTTATGTCTTGCATTCTTTCTGTGCCAGCAGAAAGAACCTACATTGGGCATCTACCTGGTTTTTGTCTATCTCGGCTTTTATCCAATTAGTCCTCAATCGGCTATGCTATTATTATATTTTTCTTTAGTTTCTTCTTCGGTGTTAACTCTTGATTGGCTTTCTTATTGCTTAGTCTTTTTTTTTTTTTTCAATTCTCTTGTCATCCATTCCACTTCCAATTCTGTCATCCACTTTTTTCTCCTAATGGCATTAGCTTGGTCTACTAGTTTCTCCTTCGCCACTTTAAACAAACCCTTCGCTACTCAAAATCTTAACATCTGTTTTCTATAACCGCTTCTTTTAGGCTCACTTTCTAAGTAGCTCTGCATCTTTATCCTATTTTCTTCACTGGTCGACTTCCTTCTCCTTACCCTCTTATATCTTGAAGCTGTCCTAGGATAACAGCTGTGGTCAATCTGCATCTGTACTGAGTTATTTATTATTATTAGCCCCCCCCCACAAAAGAACGGGGTCGACTTTGCCTTTCATCTTTTCGGGGCTTATAAAATAAGTACCAGTTGAATATTGGGGTCGATGTAATCGACTCGCCCCTCCCCCAACATTGCTGCTGTTGTGGCAAAATTTGAAACTTATTATTATTATTATTATTATTATTATTATTATTATTATTATTATTATTATTAAGGCGGCGCACTGACAGAATCGTTAGCACATCGGGCAAAATGCTTAGCGGCATTTCGTCCGTCTTGACGCTCTGAGTTCAAATTCCGCCGAGGTCGACTTTGCTTTTCATCCTTTTGAGGTCGATAAATTAAGTAGTAGTTGACCACTGGGATCGATTTAATCGACTCACCCCTTCCCCGAACTTACTGGCCTTGTGCCAAAATTTGAAACCATTATTACCGTTGCTGTTGTTAATTCCACTGAGGTCTACTTTATCTTTGATCTTTTCCAGGTAGATAAAATTAGGTACCATTTGAATACTGGGGTCAATGTAATCGACTAACATCCTCTCGCAAAATTTCAGGCATTGTGTCTATAGTAGTAAGGATTGTTAAGGCGGTGAGCTGGCAGAATCGTTAGCACGCCCGGCAAAATGTTTAGCGTCATTTCGTCGTTCTGGGTTCAAATTCCGCTGAGGTAGTCTTTGGCTTTCATCCTTCTGGGGTTGATAAAATGAGTATCATTTGAACACCGGAGTCGATGTACTTGACTAACCTCTCCCTGCAAATTTCAGGCCTTGTGCCTATAGTAGAAACAATTATTATTATCATTATTAAAGTTGTGAATTGACAGGATTGTTAGCGAGTCAAGGAAAATGCTTTGCGGTAGTTGTTCTGGCTGTTAGAGACTATTAATACTGTCGTTATTGTTGTTTACAATGACGGCGGAGAGTTGGTAGAATCGTTGGCACTCCGGGTGAAATGCCTAGCGGTATTTTGCCCGTCGCTACGTTCTGGGTTCAAATTCCGAGGTCGACTTTGCTTTTCTTCCTTTCGGGGTTGAAAAATTAAGTACCAGTTGAGTATTGGGCTCGATGTAATCGACTATTCTCCTCGTGCTTCCAGTAGAAAGGTTTGTTGCTTGCAATGATGTTATGGTTGAAACTTTGGTTTGCCCTGATCAAATATGAAAAGTGTTTCTGATATGTTCATCCCTTATGTTTGTCTGTCAAAAAGTATATTGTATTAGATTATATATTCTATACTTAGGGCGATAATATAAAAAAGGTTTGGTTGCTATTTCTAGCAGATCAAAGAAATATATGAAGAAGCGCGCGTCGAGTGTTTTTTCTTCTGTTTGAGCTGTTTAAGTTCTTCTGGTTTCGATCGTCAACGATTCTGTTGCTGTCAGCAGACAAACGATCAGTGATTTTTCCAAACATGGCCATTCCATAAATGAGTTTGTCTTCTACGAGCTACATCATCTAATCCGTCATTTCTCGTCTTACAAACAGTTTGGTGCAATTTGAGGGAAATTTTAACGAGTTGCTATTTCTAGTAGTTCGAGCGCCCACGGAGAGGCGACCCTGTCTGTTTGTCAGAGTAGTTGTTCCTTACGGCGTCGTTAAGGCGTGATTTTCACCACCACCAGGGTCACCATCCTCACGGTCACCACCAGCACCACCAGCACCACCGCAGCCACCACCAGTATCACCACAGCCACCCCTACGAAAGCCACCACCATTGCAACGTCATCACCACCACCACCACCACCACCACCCTACCAAGGCCACCACCCTACCAAGGCCACCACCACGACGACGACGACCACG
>NC_068983.1:147878222-147879301 GCF_001194135.2 Octopus bimaculoides | reverse complement strand
ATATATATATATATATATACATACATACATACACGTATATATGTGTGTGTATGTATAGACACGTATATTATACATACACACCCATATACATATACGTATATATATATAATATATGCATGTTTGCATGTGTATATATGTGTGTATGTATAGGTGTATGTTTCTGTCCTGTAAATTTAGTGTATTCTGTTGAATTACGCTTGTGTCACTGGCCTATTGTTAGCTTGGTTCGGCTGGTAGTAAAGCTTTTCATTCACTGCTTTTTCTTGTACCTTTAGCAGAGGTTAGCAATTAATGTAACACTTCACAATAATATTCATTCTTTCAGTTTCATTTTTCAACTCTTTTGTACTTACTTAACTTATTCATTTTTCCCTACAACCCCCAACTCCATTATTCACAAGTGTGTATGTATACGGTTGTTTGTCTGTCTCCTTATACATGTGTGCGCTTGCGTGATTGTGTAGGTACTGTGCATGAATGAGACTGTATGTGTGTATGTATGTATGTATGTATGTAGTTAGGTATGTATGCATGCATGTATACATCCTATTACAATATGTTCCTACGTCCATGTCAGTGTATATGTGTGAGGAATGTAATTAGTTTTTCTATAAATGTTTTCAATTGTTTCAACAATTTCATTTAGAAATGATGTGCGAGTGACTAGACTATCTTTTGTTATTATCTGTATTATAATTAACAGTTGTACGTGATGCAGCTGGTTGCTATAATCCGTGGAGTGGTTGGGGAAATGCTTTTCTGATTTTAGTTAATTATGCACCCTTACAGTTGGCGCTCAAATCCCGCTAGGATCGTTTTTATATATATATATATATATATATGTGTGTGTGTGTGTGTGTGTGTGTGTGTATTCTTTTATTCTTTTATTTATTTCTCTCATTTGACTGTGGCCATGCTGGAGCACCGCCTTTAGTCGAACAAATCGAACCCAGAACTTATTCTTTATAAGCCTAGTACTTATTCTATCGCTCTTTTTTGCTGAATCGCTAAGTTATGGGGACTAAACACACCAGCATCGGTTGTCAAGCGATGGTTGGTGACGAACACAGACACACAAA
>NC_068983.1:147876600-147877921 GCF_001194135.2 Octopus bimaculoides | reverse complement strand
ATATATATATATATATAGTCGCAAAAACAACAAACACTATCATCAGTTTAACCAAGACCAAAAATTAGGGCTGATTTGATAAAAACAACATTGAAATCAGAAACCTGATTGAAAGAAAAGGAGAATGCTCAACTGGCTCACGAACGAGACCGATGGTCCAGACTCAAAAAGGAGCATTTCCAGAAGCTAAAACAGGAATCTCAAACAAAACTAAAAACTACAGAACATTTGGTGGCAAAAAATAGTAGTCGAGCTTCAGAAATATGCAGATGCACGTGACCTTAGAAGTTTCTATGCTGGAACGGAACAACTATTTGGACCAGTACGAACATCAACTGGATCCCTTCCAGCAGCTGACAATAAAAGTATCCTGACCGATCCACATGACATACTACTACGCTGGAAGGAATATTTTTCCACCCTCCTAAATAGAAAATCGAACACAGCTTAGAACTTCCTGAGAAACAGTCCAAATCATCCTCCTCAGGCTACTTTTCACGAATTCAAACAAACACTGATGCAAATGAGATTAAGGGAGTCTCCAGACCCAGATAACATCCCATTTGAGCTAATCAAACATGGAGGCTTACCCTTGCACCCTCATCCTGAAGATGTGGGAACCCCAACATATTCCTAAAGAACTGAAAACTTCAGTCATATTTGTATCACCGTTCATTTATATCGGCTGCATTTTTCAGAATGTGTGATCTTGTAATGATGCTGTAAATTATTAAAATATGAGACTTTTACAAATGCTAGAGCAACAGAAACATTAGAGCATCCGTCAAAAGATTTATAGCAGTGTTTCCTAAAGTCAGTTCCATGGAACTTTAGAGTACTATGAAAAAATATTCGGGCTCCACAATCTCTTAATAAAATTTACTAACATTTTTTAAATAAAAAGTGATACTCAATATTTTCAGGATAAGTTATATGAGTTTTTTCATTATTTTTAAAGCAGTTTTTGTTTCATTTAATGTCTAGTAAAAATTACGGCGGTTGTGTTGTCCATAGAATATAGGTGTGGATTCCACGACTTTTAGAAAATAGTATAAGGGTTAAGTAGCAAAATATGTTTGAGAAATACTGACGTCGATTTATTTGTCTCCGTACTCATCATAATCTTTGGAAGTCAATTGAATACGTACAAGGCATTAACTCCATGATCTACGAATTCTCGAGTAAGGCACTGTCAATTAAAATTCCTACTAGATTTAATATGGTTTAGTCAAACGAGTAAGAGTAATAACGTTGACCACATTCAGGGCCTCTGGCACTGGTGGTAGTAATTAAAACAGCTACTTGAAATAGGACTCTGGTG
>NC_068983.1:147869806-147872225 GCF_001194135.2 Octopus bimaculoides | reverse complement strand
GGGGAACCATAAGAAATATTTTGTCAGATGTGGACATGATCCAAAATGCTCAGTTCTTTTCCATATGAACCATCTTTCCATATCACAAAGACCGCACTTACCACTGCCTGCTTGATACGTTAGGAAAAGCGTTTGCTGGTGTATATTTCGCTATTTATAAGGATGATGCTCTAGCTTTAAGTACGAATACCAATGGACCAGTGTAAGATCGATTAAGGAAGGATATTATCCATGTTATGAAAATATTCGATCTTAGCATAACAGTAGATACCAACCTGACGGTTGTCAATTACGTTGATGTATCTCTAGATTTAAAAAAGAATATTTGCAAACCCTATAGAAAGCCTAACAATAGATTTAGTTATATTAATGTAGGTTCTTGCCACCCCACCCCCATAGTGTTTAAGAATTTAGTTAAGAATATTAGTAAGAGAATTTCTAGCCTCTCCTCCGATGTAAACATATTTAATAATGTTGTCCCATTATGTAATAAAACTCTTAAAGATAGTGGATTTAAAGAGGAAGTAGCTTATACACCTGTTATCAGGCCAGAAATAGAGAAAAGAAAGCACAGACACCGAAAAATTATCTGGCTCACACTCCCTTACTTCCCCGAAGTGACCTTTAATATAGGTAAATATTTATTGTCACTTATAGATAGACACTTTCCAATAAATCATAAATATAGGAAACTCTTCAATAGGCATAACCTAAAAATTAGTTTTAGTTCAACCACAAATTTAAAAAATATAGTTCCACACAACACAAAAGAAAAAAAGACGACATGAAGCCGGCTGTTCCTGCAGAGATAAAGATTTGTGTCCGCTAAATGGAGCCTGCATGACCGAGGCCATTAGTTATGAAGCCACCGTAGATTCTACGACCGCTAAGAACACAGTTTCATCCAAGAGATATGTTAGTCTCATGGAGGGAAATTTCAAAATTAGGTTCAATAATCACACCTTAAGCTTCAGACATTGGGATAAGCGGAAAACGACCAAATTATCCAGGTGTCAGTTATAAGATTTACTGGAAGATATTGGCCAAGTGCAAACCTTAAACCAACGGCAGTGGTAAGTGCGGTCTTTGTGATATGGAAAGATGGCTCATCTGGAAAAGCCCCTAAGACCCGAGCTACATGTCTAAATCCAAGAACTAAACTTTTTGGATCATGTCCACATATGACAAAATACTTGTTACGGTTTTGGCACCCCACCCCAAGATCACGGATAGAACCTGCTTTTTTTATTGTTCTCATACAAGCCTTCCATATGTCTTAACATTTGCTATTGTTTAATATATATTTTTTATACTTTTTCATTTTTCCCTTTTTTAATTGTGTGATTGTATACGTGTGTGAGTATATGTATATGTATGCATACATTAAATGTGTGTGTGTGTGTGCATGTGTATATATGTCTACGCGTGTATGTATATCTGTGGTTGCGTGTTAATAGGAGAATGTATATGTATGTATGTGTATATCTGTATACATAGTACATATATGTATATTCATATATACGGCGAGTGTGAATACATGCCTGCACGAGTATGTTTATATGTGTGTTTATGTATATGTGTGAATATATTTTATATGGATAAATGTCTAATATATTTGTAAGAATACATCTATGTGTATATGAAAATGAAGTTGCACACATATATACGTATGTGTATATATATATATATATATGTGCGTGTAGAGATGTGTATATGAGCACGCAAATGCATGTATATGTTTTGTGTGTGTATGGGCATATATATATATATATATATATATATATATGCATGATTGTGTGAGACTTTATGAACGCAGGTTTTATATGCATTGCGAGAATATGATTGCATGTATTTTTTATAATTTTTATTTTTTATAATTTTTTCTGTCTATTAGAGTAACTCCCCTTTTATTCAACGGTATTTTCATAGCGTCTATTGTCAAAATAGCCGACGAAAATGCATCGTAGCTCTATTATTAGAACTTACTAATTGTCCTATATTGTACATTTATAAATTCTTCTATTTACCTAATATCGAGGTTTTATTCTTCTGTCGTCATTTTATTATTTATACACACACACACACACACACACACACACATATATATATATAAACCTACGTGGTTGACATAGATATTTATTTCGACGAAGATTGAAATATTGATGAACAATATTAATCGATTTTTGAGCTGTATTAATTTCTCATCAGATGTATCCACATCACTCCACCAAACCATGGAAAATAGGAGCCGATTTGTTTATAAAGACAACAAATCTAGTAGATTCGGGGAACTGGAGTTACTAATTTGCATACACTTTATTTAATATCAGTGGCTTGTCAACGGAGATCTTGTTCCACACAGGATCAATATATGATACAATATATGTAAACCTACGTTGTAGACATATATATATATACA
>NC_068983.1:147867798-147868634 GCF_001194135.2 Octopus bimaculoides | reverse complement strand
GCTTGACAACTGATGGTGATGTGTTTATATCTTCGTAACTTAGCGGTTCGGCAAAAGAGACCAATAAAATAAGTACTAGGTTTACAAAGAATAAGTCCTCCGGTCGATTTGTTCGACTAAAGGCGGTGCTCCAGCATGGCCGTAGTCAAATGACTGAAACGACTAAAAGAATATATATATGTATGGCAGGATCAGTAAAGCATTGGTCAAAATATTTTGTGGTATTTGCTCCGACTAGTTGCATTTTGAGTTCAAACCCATTTGAGCTCAACTCTGCTATTCACTCTTCCAGGCTCGATTGAGGCACCAGTTTAAGTATTCGGTTCGATGTAATCAACCAGATCCCTATCCGTAAAACTGCTGGTCTTGTGCACAAGTCAGAAACTGTATTAAATGTGGATAGTATATATCTATTTATGTATATCTATTTATGTATATATCTACAAATTACAAATTAAAAGGGTAAAGGATTATCAATTTATTAATTCATTAATAAATCAACAATTAACAATTAATAATTTTTTACCAAGCCCATCGGTATGTAAGCACCATTATTGGTGGAGAACTTATTTAAAAGCTCATATATATTTATAAACATAATTAAGGGATCAGCAAATATTTGCTTCACCACTTGTCGCGCACATGGTAATTTCTTGAGGGAAGGACAGTAGACTGGCTGGCCGAAGTGGATTCGGTTATGCTTTCAGATCTGTGTCGATGTGGAATGTTACTCGTTCATGCTTGCACAGTTTGCTAGCATAGTCGAATTTACTGCTGGAATACCGTATTGATGAAGGAAATTGAGTATTTATCACTCATAATCCAGAAACGCGTCT
>NC_068983.1:147863160-147867373 GCF_001194135.2 Octopus bimaculoides | reverse complement strand
TGTGTGTGTGTGTGTGTGTGTGTGTGTGTGTGTGTGTGTGTGTGTGTGTGTGTGTGTGTGTGTGTGTGTATGAGTGTGTGTATGTGTACGCATGTATGTGTGTGTACAAGCGTGCGTACAGCACTCCTCTTCTAAATGAGATTTGCCGCATATATTGAATATATATAGTACCTAACGGTGTTAAGTGTTGCAACTGTGCACTTATAGATCACAATTTTCCTCGCAAAGTTCATGTCCAGTGGAGCTATAGTTACACATGTGTAGGCCCTTAGCCAATCGACCCAAAAAGTATGAATGGAAAAGTACTGCGGTGGAATTTGAACTGAGAACGTAACGGCAGAAGAAATACCGGTAAGCATTTCGCCCGGTGTGTTAACGGTTCTACCAGTTCGCCGCCTTGTCCTATACTATGGTTGCATGTTCTACATTATGGTTCAATATTATGGTTACATAACGAAATACCGTCATTAATATTTATGTACCAGCTTACAGGAATGTGTTTAATACATAAAATTGATATACCCAATAACATTACCCCGCTATATTTAGTGGCTATTTAAGCAATGAGTTCGTGGATGATTGATTGGTTGGATGGGTGCTGATGAAGGAAGAAAAAATTCCTGAAATATGTCATAAACGCCCATTACCCATTATTTATCTTCGATGTCATTGTTTACCTCTGACGTCTATGATCGGAAAATTCGAAACAAAATTCTGTGCTGGCTATAGGTTGTTGTTGGCATTCCGTCGCTTACGACGTCGAGGGTTCCAGTTGATCCGATCAACGGAACAGCCTGCTCGTGAAATTAACATGCAAGTGGCTGAGCACTCCACAGACATGTGTGCCCTTAACGTAGTTCTCGGGGATATTCAGCGTGACACAGTGTGATAAGGCTGACCCTTTGAATTACAGGCACAACAGAAACAGGAAGTAAGAGTGAGAGAAAGTTGTGGTGATAGAGTACAGCAGGGTTCGCCACCATCCCCTGTCGGAGCCTCGTGGAGCTTTAGGTGTTTTCGCTCAATAAACACTCACAACACCCGGTCTGGGAATCGAAACCGCGATCCTATGACCGCGAGTCCGCTGCCCTAACCACTGGGCCATTGCGCCTCCATTGTGCTAGCTATAATTTCTATAAAAAATCTGTAGTGTGAACCTTAACAAGTTACATGTTATTGTTTATGAATTTATGTACTTCGAGATCCACTATTCCAAAACTGAATCATTTTATGTTCTCTTGGAAGTTTTTAAATCCTCATGACGTCAACAGTGTAACTTATGCAGTGTGTGTCTGTATTAATGTTTGCTTTTCTGTCAAGTTATATGCGAAAAACAATTCTGCGTTAAAGTGATGAATTACTCTATATTTTAGCAGGCTTCATATTTAATAAACTTTTACAAAGAAACGTTTGTCAGTGACGTCGAAGTTTTGGCTTGCTCCCCTTCGGCAACATACATGCATTGGTGCAAGTATATACGTGGTTGTGTGTGTGTGTGTGTGTGTGTGTGTGTGTGTGTGTGTGTGTGTGTGTGTGTGTGTGTTTGTGCGCGCGCGTATTGTGCGTGCGATCATGCACGTGTGTGTGTTCTTGTGTGTGTATGGATGACTGTATGCGTATATGGGTATGTGTTCGTGTACAAGTACACGTGTATATTTTGTATGTGGGAGCGTCCACGTTTTTTTATGTTCATTGGTTGATTAATGCCTCTACTTTGATAAACATTCATGGGAAACTTGAAAGTTTTATTCTAACATTGAACTTTCGTGTCATCGTAAAGACGAGAAAACGCTCAAGTGTGAGACATGAATAGAACTACAGTTGATAGGCACCGTAGTTAACACGACTTGGCCGTTCTCTTTGTGTATAGGTAAATAGAATGTCGGAAGTCATTTGATCTGCATTCGTTTTATAAATAAAGCTTGCCTATTTAATAAAATAAATGTATAAATAAATAAATCTTCTTGAATAAACTTCTCAACAAAATTATTTTCTCAACTACACTATATATTCTGGTCATAGTGGCACCATGCTGTGTGAGTAGATCCAGTTTGTTTCTTCCGCTGATTTGTCAGATTAGACACTTTTCGTAGCACGAATAATAAGGTTAAGATATGTAAGTAATGGTGGGAAACTTATATAAAGATATTGTCAGCTTGTTAAGTGAGATGTTTTGTATAATTGTTGTTGCTGTTGTTGTTGTTTTTGCTATTTTATCGTTGTTGTTCATGCGTTTGTTTATAAGTCGTTCTTTGCGTTGCCGGGTATCATATCTCTTGGTCTGTTGCAGATAGATGTTGTTGCTGTTATTGCTTAGTTCCCGGTCAGGTCAACTCTGAATGAGCAGAATTATTGTCACAAATCTATGCCATTGTATTTTCACAAAGCTGGCGAAATCGTTAGTACTCCAAGGAAGAAAAAAATAACTTGACATCATTTGTTCCGGTATTATATTTGTGTTCAAAGCCCACCGAAACCCATTTCGCTTTCCATGCTCGATAAAGTAAACATCAAGTGCTACGATCAGTGGCGGCTCGTGTATAGGCACGCAGAACTCCAGCCCCCCACTGTTTCCACTTGATATTATCGATAACAATTCAATATAATGAGTCCTTCTTTCTTTAATTCTTTCCTTATACTTGTGCATTATATAATCCTTAAGCTTTAATGTCAGTAGCTATCCCCTAGTTTATGAAAAAAAAAAATATACAAAAATCTTTGTATAGAACTGTGCGCTTCATTGTTCCAGCGATGCGGTGATTGGCTGTTGTGTGCATAGGAAGCTTCACGCTAGGGAGAGAGAGCACTGTCGTTCACACAGGGCCAGTGAAAGGTAGTGTTTCTTTTTGACTCCGTGTGTGTTGTGTTTGAAAACGTGTTTATATTCTTGAATACGATTAAGTATAGAATTAGATTATTATCCTGCTTCCAGCTGTTTCAGTGTTGCTGCCAGGATTTGAAAAAGAGGGCAGGTTTTCCACCTTTATTTTGTGATTTAGGGGGAATTTTTGGAAAACAAGGGAGAATTCGCGGCGGTGTTCAGTGAACACATTAAACACACTACCTGGCAATGGCTAAAACGCGAATCGATCAAGTTTATGTATAAATATTCTTTTTATGTGTTTGTTTCCTTTTACACAATATTAAAACAACGGCTAAAATTTTTCTGAAGCAGCATTACCTCTAATTTTATCTACGAACCCCCATCGGCTGCGATAGATGTAATCTACTTTTCTCTTCCCCTAAAATCCTGGACTTGGGCTAAACTTAGAAAGAATTATAAGTTGCAAACCTTCTTTTCCTTTTAAAGAAGGAATAGTATTATTTGCAGAAGCTTTGGCTGTTATTCCTAACAAGTTCATCGACCATGTCACTGATTGATATGAAGAAGAGGAAAAATATGATGATTTAGGCTGGGCCCTGCATCAATATCATTAGGCCCACAATAAAGATTTCGTCATGGAAATCGTAACGATGATGATAAGAATAAATGTTATTGTTGCTATTGTTCAGTATCGTTAATTTTCAATGTATTCTAATACAAAAAATAACGGTCAATGACCAGCGGTTTCCTAATCAAATATTTGACGGTGATTGAACCAAGGACAAAGAAGTAAGCAAGTTCCATTTAGCAGTTGGTTTCTGTCTTGCGGAGTTGCGTCTCCTCTATAATAGTTGCTCTTGAAAAAAAATGAAAGAACAAAAATATGAGTCCACTTAATTATAAGTTTTTTTTTTCCAGTAGTAGATAATATTACACAAATAATTTGTCAACCAAGTACTCATACATTTTGGTGATTGCTTGGAAAATAAAAAAAGATTTATAAATAAGAAGTGAATGTGTCGCAATAGGAAAGAGAGATTTGACACAGAAGCATACACACGCACACACGCGCGCGCATACACACGCTCACATAATGCATACACACACATGTACACACACACACATGTACACACACACAGACACATATACACAAAATGATAAGTGTTCTAGCAGAATAAGTCCTGTGAGAATCACTTATTACATAAATTAATTAACCCTCTACTCCATACATCTTTCAGGATCTTTCCGTTTCTAACGGAATCGCTAACTACAATTATATGCACATACACACAGGAAAACACTGAGACGTGCATAGACACGCGCATACACATGCACATAAACACACAAACACACAGGCATCTTTCTCTCTCTCTCTCTCTCTCTCTCTCT
>NC_068983.1:147857649-147862765 GCF_001194135.2 Octopus bimaculoides | reverse complement strand
CCTCCCAGTTGCTAGGATTTCGTAAGTTACCGGTAGGGTGCATTTCGGAGGTTGCATAGGTGTGTGTTGGTGTCTATTGTAGCGTGCGATCTAAGCAGGAGTAACTGTATCGCCCTTTGCCTTTCCCTTGGATAACACTAGTGACGTGGAGAGGGGAGGCCGGTATGCATGAGCAACTGCTGGTCTTCAATAAACAACCTTGCCCGGACTTGTGCCTGGGAGGGTAACTTTCTAGGTGCAATCCCATGGTCAGTCATGACCGAAGGGGGAGGATACGAGTGATTGAAGAAACAAAAGAAGGCGACACACAACACAATTGACAATGTTACATGTATTATATTTAATAACAGTTTGGCTCGGCTCCATGTAACTTAAAGTTTCATAAGCGCGTACATCGAACCTAGCTTGTCAGACATCTGCTGATCAGTAACATGATGAGAGAAATCCAAGAAGGTTTCTACATATTAGGCCACTATTGGTCAACTCGGGTCACGTAGTGTTACTGATGTGGGGCGATATCAGATCTTATGCTTGTTGTGAGGTCCACATGTTCTGGTATGATATTGGTTATCGCCGCTATAAGTGGTCGTCGCCGCTATGTCTGGAGACTATAGAATGGTTTATTTTGCAACATCAGTTCGTTGCGTTTATTGCTACATGTAGCGGAGCGGTATGTCTGTCACTATATTGGATTTTCAGTATGGATAGAGCTGTAGTCGGTACGAGAAGTAGCAGTTAAGTACTGCGCCCCAGAGTATGAAGCAGGCGAACCGAAGGTTGTGTATCTGATTTGTCAGCTTCCAGTGGCTTGAAGTTCATTAACAGGGCATATATTTACCTGTCATTGGATATTGTAAGTTGCAGGCTCTCGCAGACGCTGAGGTTGCAACTGCGAGTTCCAGTTGAGTACGAAGGTGCTCTGTTAATGATACTCAATTCAATGTTGGGAAAATCATTCTGGCGGTCAGAGCGTCTCCTGATAAAACGGGATAAGGAAGTGGTTTTTTCTTTGGCTGTCACGTCCGTGTACTGTCTTAGAATTTCATCGGGTGGTATGAGGGTGGCTCTATAAACCAGAGCCCTTGAAAAGCAGTATCCTCCCAGTTGCTAGGATTTCGTAAGTTACCGGTAGGGTGCATTTCGGAGGTTGCATAGGTGTGTGTTGGTGTCTATTGTAGCGTGCGATCTAAGCAGGAGTAACTGAAATTGACGTTGTTGGAGTTGAAAAGTTTATATTACATATGGGTTCTAGGAAAGTTTTCCTTAATTAATACCACCACCAAACCTGGTTATTCCCACGGCTGTCGTCGCAATAATGTTACTTTTCACTAACCCGCGACAACTCGCTCCAGCAAGTGTAATATGATCTGATGTCGCTAAATAAACCGTACTATAGTTTCCAGACATAGCGGCGACAACTCTCTATCGACATCCTGTCCGACCATGTGGACCTAAAAACAAAGATCAGATCTCGCTTGGAGACAAATAAAACCACATGACCTCAATTGATCAAAGTTGAAACCACTTTGAATTTGTCTCATCCTTTTACTCAGTTTGCAGACTCTTGGCGAGCTACGTTCGTTCTTCGAGCCTAAAAAACTTTAAGTTGCAAGGAGCTGGGTCAAAATGCTATTATATAATATATATCAATCATTCGAAACACTCCTTAAGGAGTTACCTTTCCATAAAGTATCTTATCTCTACAAAGCATGATGTCTAGGTTCTTCATGTAAAAAATATGTTGAACTGAATATATTTTAGACTTCCAACATTTCAATTAAGTCAATGTATCTTTAATCTGTATCTGTCAGCTGAGACAATCAGTTTGTACCTTCTAGAGTGCAAATATTTCTTGGCATAAGATATTGATTGGAGTTCTGCTAGAATGGATGTTCTAATCCTCGTGTAACGACGTCTTTCGTATTGCCTTAACAACGTTTATCTGAATTCTGATAAACTGAGTGCATTTTATCGAACGCTATTGTAAGCTATTGGTGGTAGTTTTCTGTTAGCTACAGCTGTACCACCTAAATTCATTTTGGAAAATTTTTTTTTGTATTGAAATACGTTGGCTGAAATAAATAACCGAAGAATTTATCCAAGTTGAATGGAAGTAGTTCAAGAATTATGAGATGGTCTCTTTTATATGATAGTTGTTCATTGGGTATCCAGCTGAACATAAAACATTCGGTATCCAGCTGAACATAAAACAAAGTTTACAACAGGAGTGATGTCAGCTTGCTACGACAAAAAAAAAAAAAAAAAAAAAAATGCGCATTTTTCAATCCTTCCAACATTGGTAACTCTTAGAGGTTCAAGTTTGATATTGGATTGAAATTTTGGCACAAGGCTAGCAATTTCGGGGATCAATCAAGTAGATCACATCGCCTCCAATACTCAATTTAGCGACCTCGAAAGGATACAAGGTAAAGTCGACCATGGCGGAATTTGAACTGAGAACGTAAAGACGAGTAAAATGCCATTAAGTATTTTGTCTGGTCTTCTAACGATTTTGCCAACTCGTTGCCTTAGATTCAAGTTTGATATCAAAACCATGTTAAAGGCATATGGGCTAGAGGGATGCATATCTGATAAGAAAAGTTTGTTCCGTTTATTAGGGTGTTTAGAATGCTGGACTTAACGAGGAGAAGCAATGGTTTGCAGCCCAGTCATTTAGAGAAACGGAAACCGTTAAAGAAATTGTGATGGAGTGGAACAACAAATTTGTAGGCCAGTAATTGTATTATTTTCCAACCAACGTATGTTGTTTTTATTTGTTTTTTTTTTCGAATCATCCAGTGGTTCGGATATTAGTGTTGACATATATATACCTAAGAACGTTTTGTAAAAATAATAATTCCAATATACGGAAAGCTTATGCCTATTATTATGTGTTAGTATAAAGGCGACATACAGGTAGAATCGTTATTACGCTGGACAAAATGCTCAGCGGCATTTCTTTAGATTTGCATTCTGAGTTCGAATATCTCCGAAGTTGACTTTACCTTTCGTCCTTTCGGGGTCAATAAAATAAGTACCAGTCGAACACTGAGGTCAGTGTAATCGACTAGCCGTCTCCCACAACATTTCAGGCCTTGTTTCTGGTGTAGAAAGAATTGTTGTGTCAATATATCTAACACTATGTACAAGAGTGTTAGCCATCATATGACGGTAACATTGGAAGCATACTTTTGCCATAAAAATATAGAGCATACATGCTATGATTATAATTTAACTTTCATTAAGTTTCTTATGGTTTATACAGTGATGAAATGTATACTGATTTTCAAAAGAAAAAATATTTATTACCTTAAAATTAAATCAAATAAAACAAATTCGTCATTTTTTTCTCTCTTCCCTAACTATTCTGTCAATTACGCCCTCTCCTCATCTTCCTTTCTCATGGAGCCTTCTCTCTCACAGTTCGCGTGCGTATGTCTGGAAGGTATTCTTTTACATACAGCCTGCCACCAAGCCCAATGGGTGCGCTGATCCCGCATCTTTTATAATAACTGCTTATGTATCTCTGTTTTACTCTCCCTAACCCTCCCTGTTGTTTCTATAGGATTTAAAGCGTGACTGGAGAAATCAACCAACTATCCAATCAACCAACCAATCAACCAACAATTATATCGATTGTCTTTTTTTTTTTATAGGGACTAGTGTAAACATAAGTAATGCAGTAATGTATGTTTCTGTATTGACATCTCATCGGATAGAATGTGTCATCTTATAGAATCAAGCTGACACTTGATATGACCTAACGACATGGATGAAGTATGACCTTTTACGTAATACATCATTTTGTTTACTGGCCACAGTCCGTATCCTGTTGCCCTCGTTCAGTAATTTATTTATCTCTATACGTATTTCAATACTTTTACGTAATTTGTGAAGTTTTGACTTCCTTCTCTTGTAATTTACCGTTATTTTGATTGGTTTAATTGACACTTTCATCGCAGAACTACGAAAACTATTAAAGATATAGAAAAAAAAAGTGCAACTTCCTTTCTCGTATGTGTTTCATCTTTCCGCAATTTTATTCCTAGGGTGATTTCATTTTACAATTAATTTAATTTAAAACGTGTTTTTTCCCCTTACAAAACATGCTATTTTAGACATGAATGACAAAGCCACGTTGTTTTTACATAAATTACTTTTACCGGCTGTCTCTCACACGAACTTTGAACGTACAATTTAGCTCTCTCTCTCTCTCTCTCTTCTTCTTCTTCTTCTTCTTCTCTCACATACACACATTCCCCACCACCACCACGGGTGTATTTTTAGGAAGTTACTTCCTAGCAACGCGGTTTCAAGTTCAGCCCTTTTGCATAAAACTTTGTATAAGTATCTTCTATCAATGATAATAAGTGAATTTTAGTAGACAAAAACAGATAAAAATACGCCACAAACACAAACACACACCAGTATAATTCTTTCTCCCATAGGCACAAGGCCTGAAATGTTGTGGGTAGAAAATAGTCAAATACTTGGACACTGGTGTTCAACTGATATTTACTTTATCAACTTCTAGATTACGGCGGAATTTGAACTCAGAATGTAAAGACGGGTGAAATGCCACTAGCTTACTACCCGGCATGCTAACAATTCTGCCGGCTCACCGCCTAATTTTGAGGTACCATGAAAACAGTCTTAAATTAACAGAAGGATAACTCAATACATTTTGTAAAGTATCGTATTTATCTTTTATCTTTTACTTGGAGCACAAATCGATGAAGGCTAAGGAGGCCAAAACTTCGAAGTCACCAACAACATTATTCTTATAAAAGAATAATCTATCTATCAAAATGGTAAAGACCCCCTTCGTTCATAAATGACCATGGGATTTCACCTAGAAAGTTATCCTCAGAGGCACAAGTTCGGACAAGGTTGTTCATGGAAGACCAGCAATCATCCATGCATACCAGCCTCCCCTCACCGGGCGACCAATATTATTCAAGGGAAAGGCAAAGGCCAATACAGCTTGGCGCCAGTGACATATTTCTACAGCTCAGTGAACTGGAGCAACGTGAAATAAAGTGTCTTGCTCAAGAACACAACACTCAGCTCAATGTAAATGTATATATATATATATAGAGAGAGAGAGAGAGAGAGA
>NC_068983.1:147848776-147856816 GCF_001194135.2 Octopus bimaculoides | reverse complement strand
GAAAACTCCGAATGACTCGTCCTTTTTTTTTGTATCGTCTATCTGGATGTTTTGTTGTCCCTTTCTTGTATCACCTAACTGTCTGGATGTTTTGCGTTCTTGTCCCATTTTGTATATATATATATATATGAAAGAAAAGGAATGTAAGAATCACAGAAAGTTTGTATAATAAAATTTATGGTGATATTAGGATCATATTACATCATTACATTATTGCAAATTAAATAAGTACCGGTTTCACGATCAACGATTGTCAACTTATATAGAGAAAACTTTTTGCTGTCAGTAGGACGCCATCTTTGAAAAAAAGTAAACAGAGATGATGCAGTATGTCAAGGGGAGCAACTCTTATTTTTCACGAAGCTCTTCAGTGTTTTTGGAAGCATGGAGTTACAGGAGTTATTTCATTTTATACACAGTTAATTATATTACGTACTAGGTTTTAAAGATTAGGCAGTAATGTGTGAATGAGTGTATATGCATATATTTTATGCTCTTACATCTCATTTTCTCTCTTGTAAAATATATATGTACACATACATACACATACACGCACACAATATATATATATACATATATAATTTTGCATGAAGCGTAAAGATGCTTAAAAGCATACATCTGCTAGAAATAAGATTGAAGCATTAATCAAACCACCGTACAGCACCAAGATAACAGAAAAACAGTAGGCGAGGAAAACGGAAAGAATTAATATATTCAAAAGCACAAAATAAAATATTATGCAGTTTAGGACATCCACATACTCGGATTTCGGCTTTTGGATATTTAATCCTTGAGCCTCTTCAGTGTGAACTACCAAGTAAAAATTCACGAACGTCACGTTAAACTTCGAGGCAAACATAGTCTTGTTTTACATAGACATGACTCTAAGAACAATTACACATTACAAACACCATACCGCTGTAATTCTAACGTCATTTAAACTTTTCTTTTTATTTTCCATTCCTTAATTTTTGCTACTGACGAATACTTCTTGACAACTCAAATTCTTAAAATGAATTTATTGTCTTTATGTATGAAACGATCGTATAGCTACATGAATAAAAATAATTTCAATCCTTATTAACATCTAATCTCCTCCATTTACGAAAAATATGATTGAATTTGTTGAACTTTTTTTTATAAGTTAAATCATATATTTAATATTCTTATATACATATATATATATATATATATTGAGAGAGAGCGGTAGAGGTTTTAAGAGGTAATGGTGTCAATGAGACCCAAAGGTATCAGGTAATGCTGAGTAAGTGCTATGGATAGACTATAGTTAAGCTCCAGGTTCGGTGATTATGCGAATAAGGAGTCCAACGTAAGTCATCAGCATGTGTGAATGAGATAAAAAACCAAGGCTGTGAAGATTTTAGAACATTTATAAATAGAAGGTCTTACAGCTGTTTCCAGAATATTTATTATATCCCTTCATCGGAGACGGTGTGAGAAAATGGTTAAGCATTATATATATATATATCATAAAGAGTTAATGCACATATGTTGGTACTCAGATCTCTCTTTATATCTTTATTTCTTTCTCTCTTTCACTTTACATTTTGATATGACAGAATGACTAATGGTGGCTTGCTTCAGTTTTCAAAGATATTGGCTATCACTAAAGCGCACAATTTAATCTGCCTTTAAAACGTATGCCTCTCATGCTTTCTATTATAGTCCGTAATAGAGATGAATACCTATGTATATATTTTCGTTTATAATTATATTCATGTAACAGATTCGACTATAACGATCCCGAATTCCGTCAGTATGTGCAAGGAATTGATGAGAACATGCAAGATGTTGGAGTGAGTACAGTTGTTAACTTTTTCCCGATTCTCGAACACCTTCCTGGAGATCCTTTCAAGATTAAAAAAGTTTTCAAGAACATTAAGAAAATGGAAAAATTCATTGAGGGTGTTGTCCAGCGTCATCTAGAGGATTTCGATGAGTCAAATATAAAAGACTTCACAGACGCATACATCAAAGAAATGGGGTTACAAAGCGAAAACAACCCGGACACTTCTTTTACTGGTGAGTTTTGTAGTTATTTGTATTTTTTCATGGATGGATGAATAGGAGATTCTGTAGAGCGCGTGACAGAGTATATTGTATGCATGTGTGTATGCGTATACACAGACACTCACAAACACACATACACAAGCACACACATATATACATATACACACACACATATACATATATACATATATATATATGTATGTACGTATTACATACAAAAATAGAGGAATGACCAGCAAAAGTGGATTCCTATATGCTAGAAATAGATGCCAAATCATCTAACCACGAAAAATGTGTTCGGGTGGACGTCTTGTGTCTAGTTCTTGAAATTATATTTTATAAATCGACAGACTACGCTGATGATCCTGCAGATATTTACTTATGTAAATTTTAACAGGTGAAACCATGATACGTAGGTTAATCGTTTTTTTTTTTAGTATTTTTTCATTTGTCTTGCCCTTTTACAGTCTGTTATGTCACTAAATTTTTACTGAGAACATATTTTTAGTGGTTAGATGATTCGACATCTATTACTAGCATATAGGAATCCACTTTTGCTGGTCATTTCTCTTATTTTTGTGTGTAATATAATTTTAATCTTCGGATTTTTTTAATATGCTAGACCACTGGTTTTAATTGATTAATATCAATTTCTACCCTTATTAATAAATGTTATATATGTATGTATGTATGTATGTATGTATGTATGTATGTATGTATGTATGTATGTATGTATGTATATACAAATACGCACACACTCGCACCCACAAATACAGTGACAGAAAGATAGACATAACTGTGAAGGTGCTGCGAATCGAAAGATCCGCATAGCGGGTGCCAATAGATTTCAGAGGTCATCAGGAGAGAATGTGTGCCGTTTCTGGTCCTTTTTCCCGATGGATTTATAGCGCATCGACACTGATTGAGGCACCACCTAATGACTCGAGTGACTAGTTTTAATCATCGATAATCGATATGAAGCATGTGGTATTTCACTGCACGATGGTGTTGGATAGGTATGCATGGAAAAACACTGTGAAGTCCTCAGAATTCCCCCATCGTGCTGCTGAGAAGTAGACGGAAATGATCAATGACAGCAAGAAGCAGCAGAAGTTTTATTAGTATTTCTGTTTTTTTCTTTCTTTTTCTTATGGTCAGAGAAATAGTAGAACTACTAGAGCAAATGATATAATGTATAGCACTATTTAGTCAGATCCCTTTATGTTGTGGGTTGAAATTTTGCTTAAGTAAACTATATGTTTCATTGTTCAGGAAGGTGGATGGAAACAATGCCAGAATTATATTGAGACTTGACTGCATCCTTCCTCGAAATGTTTGTCCGTGCGTTAATGCTGGAAGTTATCATTTCAAGGCAGTGGTTTGGGAGAACCGTTAGACTGCTGGTCAAAATTGTCTTGCAGTATTTAGTTCCACTCTTTATGTTTTATGTTCTTATCCTGGCAACGTCGACTTTGTCTTTCATCCTCCGATATCGATTAAATAGGTACCAGTCAACTTGGAAATCTGTATAATATAATCAGCTACAGCTTTCCATAAAATGTTTAATCCTGCGCCTGTATAAGAAACGAATAATTTATTGTTATTGGTTTCTTGTGAACAGTTTCAAGGCTCTTACATGGATGAAAGAGATGTGTAAATGAAAGAATAGAGCGCAGTAAATTGCAGATGTTTATTTTTCTCCAATTTTATTGATGCAAAAACGATGAAGAGCAAATTCGTGCAATCGGCATCTTAGTTCAGACTGAATCGAGGACAAGACTAAGCGGAGTATGGACTAAATAATATAAATTAAGTGCTAAACTACATCTATCTTAACATAAATATATGTCATAATAACATAAATAACATAAATATGTGTCATAATTATTTTTATTGATAAAACAAGCAAAATAATCATTAAATATGTAAATCATTGTTATTAGGGTTGTCAATTGTCAGAAACAGAAGAGGAGTGAACGAACCAATGATATAATAATAATCCTTTCTACTATAGTCACACCACCTGAAACTGGTGGGAAGGTGGATGTTGATTACATAGACCCCAGTGCTCAAGTGGTATCTATTTTGTTAACCCTGAAAGGATGAAATGTATAACTGGTCTCGGCGGCATTTAAACCCGGAACGTAAAGACGAAAGAAGTTCCGCTAAGCATTTTGTCCAGCACAGTAGCCATTCTGCCAGTTCGCTGCTTTTATTACTGATAATAACGATGAAGATATTAATGATAATAACGATTAAAAGTTAATGTATTCGTTACTGGGGCATCAAATGAGAGAGACATTACGATGACAATTTTTATGTAAAGGGCAGTTTCATAAAATGAGAGAAAGAAAGGAAGAGGAGGGGAAATGAGTTTAAAAAGTATACATAGTGTAGAAAGTACATAGTGTAGTGAGTACATGAATGATGCAGTACTTCTGATACATGGGAACCTCAAGCTAGGGCCCATCAAGGAACCACACAGATCCAGGATCACCCTGACCACTAAGGGCACACACCTTTACCCGACTTTTGTCCACCAATCTACAGGCACATACTTTCATCTAACCAATTTTGTCACCTTTTGACAAATTCACAACGTAGAATTTCCACTGAAAGCATTACTTGACTAGTAGAATGTGGTGAGCACCTGACCATATCTCAGGTGCCAGACTCATAATATAAGTCTTCTCTTCATTCAGGACTGCAGCTCCATCAAAGAGATGAGCGACAGAAAAACTTATCATACAACTTGAAACCACACTTGCTTATCGCCAGGAAGATCTACGGCTGACGCAGCCTCAGCGTGTCTGTACATCAGCAGCCACGGCATGCCGAGCCCGCCTTTTATATGGTGTTAGCAATAGATGGACCACCAGACTAGTGAAACGCATCCCTTCCAAAGGAAGCAGAAAAATACGCTCCAGTCTAACCAAGCAGGGACTGAGGTGAGGCACAATGATCAGGTGTTAAGTTATTTCGAAGATATGTAGGCATTTACGACCTTTGTTCGACCTGTCAGGGATAACTAGCTATATTTCTCGTTGCCTCGTCCTAGTTACTGTCTGTCTGGAAGGCTGGATCAAATCAGACCCACCAAAATTTAACCGGTCTCTCTGTCCAGTGTCCTAAGTGTCAAGCGACAAGCCATTAATATGACTCAATTTATCTTTGCTCCTACCATCGCCTTGTATTCTTTAGAAAGAAATCAACTGCTTGCATTTCCGTGGTATCCGACAACATTACGGTGATGTCATCCGCTTATACCGAGATAGCTCTCCCACATCTCAGCTCGAAAGGGATGTGCCTCCAAAGTTCTAGCTTCTTCAATAATGACTCGAGAGCCAGTATATAGAAGGGATGAGAACGGACACCCATGATGAACTAAGCGCATGATATACGAAAGTTCGGAGAGGTGGCCGTTCACTTTGATTACCGAGTTGTCTGATGCACTTTTGCTCCTGCTATCGGCTCGTATTCCTTCGGAATGTTGCTGAGCTGAAAATTTTGATACATTGCTACCTTCTGTTTACTTATGCATGATATTCATCCACAGATAAATGTCTTCGTTACATTTACAGTCCTGCGATCGGACGGGCATACAAGGTATCGACCTTTGGGACCAAAACTCCTACATTACATTAATACAGTTAGTCCTTTATACTGTGTAATGTAGTTAAATAATTTAGTGCAGTACAGCAGAGTAATACTAGACAGTGTGTATATGTAGTATTTAGTAATGGGTCGCTTGGTTTCAATAATTTTGCATTGCAAAAAGTGGTTTGTTGGCAGAAATAGTAAAACACCTGATAAATCCCGCCCAATCCTTTCTCAAAATCATCAGTTCTTTGAATGTTTTCAGTGCTGATGAAATGACGTATTAGTAGTATGCTAGAATTTATTCAATTAATTATGCAGAATCTTTGAAAGAAAAATGTTTTGCGCTTAGTCAAAAGAATAAAGTCTTCTACTGTGGATGCTGGAACCACTGATACCACTGGTACATATTACCAAATACACGCATAAAATGATGTAACACGAAGATTCCTCACGTCGAAGTTATATTTCAGAATCAATCGATGGAACAGTAGATCAATAAACCAATATCTTCTTCAGCATCTATATTTGGAGAGTCAATTACAGTCGTAGACATGCTGGTGTCCACTTTCCACAAAAAGACAACCAAATTTATCAATTCTAACTTGTAGAAAGATTTCTGATCATACAAATTAAGTCATGCACGAAAAAAAGAAAGAAAAATATAATGATATAGAAAGAAGAATAGAAAGATATAGAAAGAAAGAGATATATAGATATAAAGAAACAACTGAAAAACAAAGATATAATCATGATGTAAGGAAAAGTCAGCACGATGCTGCGTAACCTAAATATTATTTTATCATCGATTATAGATGGCGCTAAACAAGGCGATAACGAGATTGTTTGACTGAAAATTTATTCATCGCACTAAACGTGATTGGAATAATATGTTGAGTCGTGTAAATAATATTATCACGAGATTCTCGTTTTGAATTTGAATGGATGCTTTTCACTAATATTCTTTCACGGCTGCAGAGCTGTACTGTCTCATGCGATCAGAACTGTCAGATTTTTTGTATTTATAAATACTTCTTTGTAATGCCTCAAGTTTATATAAGGCGGTTTTCGTTTGCTTTGATGGTTTGGCTTGTATGATGTTTAGTATTATAGTTTAGCATCATAGTTTACCGTAGTCTTAAAAAGAATCGAAAAAAGAAGTTGCTTCTGTTTATTTACTCATGGCTTGGATAGCAGCTGAGATAATAAGGATGAGGGGAGGCAATGAATCGCCTATAATGTTTTATGAACGGTCATTCCTAAGATTCTGAGTTCAAATCTGTTTTTCACTTTGCATATAATCAACTTACAGTCAATAAAATAAGCACAGATGATATGTTTTAATCCATGGGTATGATCACGACGATTAATTGCACTTTTCTAAAGATTGGTCTTAACCTAGCTGAACACCCACGATATAGTTTTTATTCTACCCTAAGCCACAAACGTCGTGCATTAAGAAGTTCCCATCAAATAGAATTTCAGTAGTAGTCGATTCATTTGCAAACTTAAGATTTGTTAGGAAATGGGTCGCAACCAACTCATATTTCTGTCTAGCTGAATTGAGGCCATATTTCGTCCGTCTTTACGTTCGGTTTTTAAATTCCATTGAGGCCGACTTTACCTTTCATCCTTTCGGAGTCGATAAAATAAGTACCAGTTGAGCACTGGTACTTAAATTATACTCCCACTAAATTGCTGGTCTTGTGCCGAAATGTGAATCTATTATTATAGTCTAATGAAAGATAATGCTTTTGTGTTCAAATGTGAAATGCTAACGCAAAAACCTTACAGGGTTGAGTTAAGTCCATTTACATTCTGTGATCGAATGTAAATTTTATTGCATTTTACTAGTTATTTCTTCAGTGTTGAGTTAATTAGTACTTTCTATTATAGGCATAGAACCTGAGAATTTTTGGGGAAAGAGCCAGTCGATTGCGTTTGGTACTTATTTCATCTCAACAACTCAACCCGAAAGGATGAAAGGCAAAGTCAACCACGGCAGACTTGGAATTCAAAGCTCATTTTGCCCGGCCAGGTCACCGCCTTCGGTGTTATGTTAATTAGCAACTGTAACGTACATATAGTGATACGTTCATTTGCATGCTTCCTGCTATACATTTGTGGCCTTCTACCAAACTTATTAATTTCAATAAGCATATGAGAAAGAGACCAGGTCCATATCGAATGCAGCTCCTTCTAGATTAACTGGGCCAATGTGTTTGATATTTGCATTTAGCTTCAACTAATGATATATATATATATATATGGGAGAATGTACGAAAAAAACAACAACAGACGAGGACAGGTGGTGTAAACAACAAAAGGATGTATTAGTATGACGCTCGGGAATACGGAAAGTCTTTAACGTTTCGAGCTACGCTCTTCAACAGAAAGAATACGGAGACAAGG
>NC_068983.1:147845107-147847276 GCF_001194135.2 Octopus bimaculoides | reverse complement strand
GAGAGAGAGAGAGAGAGAGAGAGAGAGAGAGAGTCTGAAGTGATGTACAGATATTGTATATTTAGAATAATAAGGTAGTCAGAATGTTGGATGATTATATATATATATATATATGTGTGTGTGTGTGTGTGTGTGTGTGTGTGTGTGTGTGTTTGTGTGTGTTTTCTTCATTCTTTTATTACTATTATTGTATTATCTTAATGCCTGCCCATTGTCCGGAAATTTACTCGTCACACATTTGCGACCTCATTAGTTGATACAAGAAGAGATGAAATTTTTATGTTGGTACATTCGTTATTCATTTGTTTATCTAAATATTCATTTATTATTTATGTATTTGTTTATCTATATCCTTCAGTGGAACAGTTGCGTACCGTCATCGGTGACATGCTTGTAGCTGGGATGGAAACAACGACAAGCTCTTTATTATGGTGTTTAGTCTACCTGTTGAACTATCCTCATTTCCAAGACACCATACAGAAAGAAATTGACTTACACATCGGCCAGAATCGATTGCCATCTTTAGACGACCGTCCACACTTACCATTTCTTGAAGCGTGTATCATGGAAGTGCAACGCCACGCCAACGTGGTTCAGTTATTGCTCGGCCGAAAGCCAGAACACCCTATTACGTTTCGCGGTTATAATATTCCCGAAGACTGTATCATAATACCGAACCTCGGTTCCATCATGAACGATGTAGCTTTCTGGGGCGACCCTAACAATTTTAGACCCACCAGATTTTTGGAGAACAGTAACAAAGTCATAAAACCAGAAGGCTTCATTCCATTTTTTATTGGTGAGTAATAACAAATCTTTGATTTTATATTGGCGAAATAACTTTTTATGTTATAATTTTATTTCGGAAAAAATGGTTTCAAATATTGACAAAAGGCCAGAAATTTCAAAAAAAGGAGATTACATCGACTCCACCCCATCATGTTTAACTGGTACTTATTTATCAACCCTGAAAGGGTCAAAGGCAAAGTCGATATCAACGGTATTTGGACACAGAAGCAAAGGAAATGGAAAAAACGCCGCTAAGCGTTTTGTCCGACTCGTCAACGATTCTACGAGCTCATCGCCTCCATTTCAGGATAATAACTCCTTATATGATACTCTAATACTCCTGCGGGTAATTGAAGGCTTTTAAGTACGTTAACCAATTACAGTTTATTAGGTTTCCGCATTCAAGAAATTCTATAATTGGTCGATATATTTAACATATATATAACGTGTGTGTTTTTATGTGTGTGCTTGTGTGTGCGTGTGTATGTGCGTGCACATGTATGTTTGCGCAAGTGTGCAAGATAATTAGTTGAATTACTTCAATAAGTTATAAAGGAATGAGAACCCAGGTTCGAAATTTCCCCAAGACACCTGACGAAGGCTGGAGGGTATATCAGCCGAAACGTTGTGTTAACAACAAACAAGATGAGGACGAATATCCGTCAAATGTAGATAATGTAAATAATGTAAATAATTCCTCATCTCTTAAATATAGAACTGAAGTTATAAAGGGGTTTCTAACAAAGAAACACTGCCCCATCTCTTGTATTTAAGTAACAACAAAGCTATATGTTGAATATTAGAAGTCTTGCAGCAATTTGATGTTCCACTTACGGATTGTATTTGCAAGACATGCTAACTGGTACCTTTCTCTTATTGAAAATTTCAGCTTAATCTTTGTGATTACAACCTAAACCTAACCAAGTAGAGCTAATAATTATAAACTTAAATATAAATATATATTCTGGGTAATGAAACTAGGTTTGGAAGCAGTTTTCGATAAATATTCTACTTCTGAATGCTTTTGAAATAAATGCTTACATCTTCAGGACAGTTGATCTCTGTCACTATACATAATTTTTTTTGTGTAAGAAACAGCTATATGAAATCTACTATGCTTGCATTTATCAGAGCTTTGCTTGGAATGCTCCATCAATATTCCTTGCGTTGACACGTATACATGAACTCAACAACAAAGGTATTCTATACTTATCCCAGAGCAGTGTATCTTCTTTTGAGAATAACATATATATATATATCTAATGCGATCGATCTCCATAAATGATCGCAAGTGTGCCTCCAGATTGCGCTCTGTGTTTTTCTATGTTGTATTCTTTCAATAATGTAAGTCATATATATATATATATATATATATATATA
>NC_068983.1:147842652-147844818 GCF_001194135.2 Octopus bimaculoides | reverse complement strand
TAGATGTTAAATCTCTGAACGAGGTATTAACAGTAACTGCACGATAAAGTGAAGTATATTTGCCATTTAAATGTGGCTGACCCCTAAGGGTGGATGTTACTGTTGCTTTTAGCCCCAGGAGAACATCTCCTCCAGCTGGCTTATCGACACACTTCTGTGTCCTGTCTATTTTTGCCAAGGGAAGTTATCCCTCCCATCTTGATCTGCGATACGTACGGACCCGAGTTTCAGCGTACGATAATCGCCGACCTTCGATGAGAAAGACAATCTCTTGGCAAAATATAAGTATTTTTCCAGTGAAGTTCTTCACTGATATTGAAAAAGTGAAAACAAGCAATGTTAAATCTCTGGATAGTTTTATCAAGAGAATCCTATGATCAATCCTGTCAAAGGCCTTGCAGAAATCAATGTAGAATGCGGCACCCGTGTTGATTGCGGTTCAGCAGTCTGTTGCTTTCAAGAAAGTGTGTTATCCGTGATCTCACCACCCTCTCAGATACCTTGATGATATGAGAGGTGAGCGAGAACGGTAGATAGTTCACTGCAAGGCACTTGTTTCCCTTTTTGAAAACTGGAACAACAGGCTAGGACAGAAGGTTTTTCAGGAAAATAACCAGCATCCAATGAGTTTCGCCACATATTAGCAAGAGGAGATGCAAGTTGATGTCGACACACCTTCAGGACACAAGCAGGGAACCTATCAGGGCCTACTGTTGAATTGTGTTTAATTTCGTTTATCGTCGCTAAGACATCAGGGGCGCCAAACCTTACATCCGATATAGCGTGTTGAAGATTAACATCACTGATACAGTCCAGATCGGCCATATCAAGATTGCTAAAAAGAGCAGTACTCTTTCTGCAGTATCTCACCCATGGTTTTGGCATTATCTTGGAGATTGCTGTTTTCATTAATTAAGGGGCCAGCAGTGGGAGATAGTGACCGTGTGTTTTTCCGCAAAAGAGAAGAGCACTTTGGGGTTGAGTTTGATTTTCTCAACGGCCCCTTTCTCCTCAGCTGTTCTTTGGTTATTGATGATGATCTTCATGCATTGTTGGGGATTATATTTTTTCAATTCGAGCAGGGTGATAACCGTCGAATTTATGTGTGGCTATTGGCAGTATTCTAGTTTGTTAATTTTTTTGCTTGTTCTTTTTATTTTTCTGATAACCGTTTTTCTGTTTTGAGGAAATCTGCGCTTAGTTTTCTTCACAGGTTGTGGCGGGGTGTGTTTAGCACATATGTTTGTGACAATGTCTACAAAGATCTACCAAGATATTTTGATGCTGGAGGAGGTGTGTGCATGTGTAAAAGATCAGTCAACATATGATAGATCTTTTATGATTGCGACGCATAGAGATCCATGTTATCAAATCGGTGGGCCGGAGAGAGGACACTAGGTTTAGCTGGTGGAATCTAAGGTTACAGAGAACTGTGTCATGATCTGAAATAAGGGTTTTCCCACTGAAATATTGTGTATTGCGCTAGCGTGGTTACTAAACACAAAATTTAAAATGTTCTGATATCTTGTTGGTACAAGAACAAGTTGGGACAAGAAAAACTCGTTCATGAAGTCGAAAAGTGACTCTACTGCTTCTTTGTCAGCAGTTGAAGTAGGAGTACCTGATTTCAAACTGTTTGTAGATAATCAACTCAGGATAGATTAAAATCTCCCATCATAATTGTTATTAGAATAGCACTCTTGTATAAAGAATATATAGTATTTATATATCAGGCTGAGTATAAAGTAAGCAACGTTTTGAAACATGAAATTCATCACAAATATATTTCAACAATGCTGAAATCTTATTCATCAATGTAAGTACCATTACAATCAACACATTCTTGCTAACGAGTTACAACACATAAATACACTGCAACACAATTTCTTTTCCTCAACAGGCCCTGTCCTATTTAACATTGTCCCGAAACAGATCAAAGAGGAAAAGGATCCTATTATGTTTAAACGGAATCTGCAAAGAATACCAGATAAGCCACCTATGCCTGGCTACAACTCACTCAACAAGAACTAAGAACTTCCCACTCGAATGGACCATGATACCACAAAACTTGGCTTAAAAAGCATTTAGATAATCCTATCAGGTGGTGCTATTAAGTTAGACATGACATGGACCAATTATTGGTCGAAACATATCTAATTATATATA
>NC_068983.1:147834280-147841711 GCF_001194135.2 Octopus bimaculoides | reverse complement strand
TATATATACCGATAGATAGATAGATATAGATAGATAGATAGATAGATAGATAGATAGATAGATAGATAGATAGATAGATAGATAGATAGATTGATAGATATATGAATAAGGATATTTCTTAATTCTTCAACGATGGAACTGGTAACTGCTATTATCTTTTATTAAGGATACTACTTAGTTTTTCCTCTTTGAGGACGAAATCGTTGATTTATATGGAAATCTTTACTCAATGGCCTTTGTACCATTTGCATTGTTATTCTAGAAACAGCTGTAAGAGACATGCATTATTTCTTATTTGCTCTAACAACTCTGCTATTATGTTTGAATTATAAATTACTTGCTCTAAAATGAAACGTTCTGCTTATTCATTTATTCACACACACACACACACACACACACACACATACACACACACACGCACACACGCACACACGCAAACACACACACGCACGCACACACACACACACACACACACACACACACACATATATATATGCATATACATTGATGCGCAACATACAACTATTGTTAATATGACAAAACAATTGACCCCACTGAAGTAGGTCCTTGGTACTAGTGTACAAAGTATGAAGATTAACAAATTTGTCGTATATGGGAAGTGTGCATGTGTGTGAGGGAAGTGTGTATGTGCGTGTGAGAGAGAAAAATAGGGAGAGAGAGAAAAATAGGGAGAGAGAGAAGGAGAGAGGGGAGAGAGAGGGTGAGAAAGAAGGATAGAGGGATTAACAAACTTAGAATGCAATATTTTAATATCACTGTAAACGGAATTGTGTAACGATATCCATATTCTCGTGCTGCGTATATGCTAAACGTCCGCGCTATCATTTCATATATGCAAGTCAAGCATAACCGTATCGTTAAGCAAGAAATTTTCTTCAAAATTGCATGGTTTTAGGTTCGACCCATTGCACAAATGCGGCGGTCTATTGTAGCCACAGCTTGACCTTTAACTTATGAATAAAATTTGCTAGATGTGTAAAATGAATACTGAGAGCGTAAATATGTTCAACTGAATTCAATGATACGGCTTTCTTGCGATCCTATAAGTGAACTCAATGTGATAATAAAATAAAGCTAACATCTGTTATGTTTTCTGTATTAACATTTTGAACTCAATCAGACCAAATTTTAATACAAATAACGTGAAAGAAGACTATATTTGTGTCATATATGTGTAGATGGTGTATATATGGATGCGTATATATCTGTGTGATGTGTGATACAGATATAGGCCCCTTGTTATTTATATTGAAATTAATATGCATGAATCCATGTATATTTGCATATATGTATATATATAAATATAAATATAAATATATATATATGTATGTATGTATGTATGTATGTATGTATGTATGCATGTATGCACATATGAATGTATGTGTGAGTACGAATGTATGTATCTATGTATATATGTATGTACGTATGTATTGTTACCTGCAGTGAATGTGCGTGTAGTATGTGTGCACGCATGTGTGTGCTTGCACTACAATAAAATTATGTTATGGCTTCTATTAAATTTTTAAACGTTTCGCTAACACAGCATTCAGTTCAGAGACATACAAAAGTGGGCGGGTGAATAAGTTGCATTATTGAGTGGTTTTATTTAATAGAAGGGAGATTGTAGATAATAACAACAACTGATAATAATAATAATCTTTATTATTATTATTATTATTATTATTATTATTATTATTATTATTATTATTATTATTATTAATACTATTATTATTATTACTATTATTATTATTATTATTATTATTATTAATATTATTATTATTATTAATACTATTATTATTATTATTATTATTATTATTATTATTATTATTATTATAAATCTTTCTTTCTTTATTGGCCACAAGGGCTGTCAAAAAATTTAGGAAAATATGACAGGGTGATCTACAGAAACGCTGTAAACAATAAAAAAAATAACCAAAGAATTATAACATTATAGCAACATTTACTTACTTTTTTTAATTTTTACTAGGTGGAGGAGGGCAGCTCCTCCCTCTCCAACCTAATCTTTCTTTACAAATGGATATTGAAGAATCGATGCAGGCTTGGTCGAAAATGAAAGAATCTGTCTTCAGTGCTTTCAGACTTTTTCAGTCCTTTGAGTTACGACCACCAAATAACCTCTTTCACCATAGCCATCAAACAAAAGAAAACTGTTTTCTCTACCCGCCAGAAATAATGCGGCGGAGTATCCTACGAAACAGAGTTGGTCCAAAGGCAGATCCGTTCTACACGTGACAGTGGCTGTTCAACATAATTCTAGCAATTCTCTAGCACTGTGCGATCACGTGTGGAATGGTTTCATCGCTCTGTGCATCTCGGGCTAGTGCGGTCGACGGCACAGCCAAGTCTGTAGAGTTTATCCCAAACCGCAATAGCTCTCGGCAGCCCTGCCAATCCAGAGATTTCTGGAATATTTTTTTGTTCCCTGGCCCAAGACCTCGGGAATACCCCAACCAGTAAATTTTCTTCGACACCCAGAGTTTCCGCGTGGATGTCTTCGCTTTTAACTACCCCTAACCCCCTATAGAACACCATGGTGGAACATCCACCGACCATATTGCCCGACTAATTCAGGATTGGGAGCTCTTGATGGCACTCTAGATGCCAGGTACCATACCTAGGTCTATATTTGATTCAGGACAGCAGTTCAATTATAGAGACGAGCTACAGAAAAGTGCATCTAGCAAACGGTGGACACACCAGCAGTTTACCGTCAAGGAAATGCTGGAGATGTCACGACCTCAGCATATTTCTGTGCATCATAAGCCTCAACGTACTCAGTCCTTCGCGCAGCGAATATTGACAACAAATTGATTGTTTGACAAGCTGAACATGTCCACTCCACAGAAAGCAGAAGAGCAAGCACTCCACTTTGGTCATATGGTTGGAAAAACACAAAGATCAAGCGGTAGTAGATTACAGATGCGATATAGACATTCACCACCTCCGCCCGGCCCTTGAGGAATAGTTTTGTTTCGGTCCATTTCTGTGTGAGATTAGCCGGGCTACTAGCCACCTCCTCTTAGCTTTTGTCCACCTTGAGGTGTAGACCAAATCAAACGCTGCGCAATTTAACCAATCCGTAAGACCAGCGTCCCACGATACTGTAAGATGGCATAGAACTATCCCTGTTGGTGCCGATCCACAACCTTAAAGACTTCTGATTAGCTTCTGTTCCTGTCACCTCGTACTCCTATAGAATAGTTCTGATCACTTCAAAATGTTTGGTGTCCAGTAATATTATGATAACGTCGTCCACAAATGCAAACAGATTTTCTGCTTCCTGCTTGTCGCAGAATGCCTCGCGAAACCTCCAGCTTCTGCAATTGTGACTCTATAGTTAGTACGTACAGAGGGGGAGAGAGAGAAAACCATTGACTGGCCGTGTACAATATACTGAACGGTTCCGACAGGCAGTCATTTTCTCTGACTACCGAACAAATGTCGCAGTACATTTTAGCAATCAAGCCTCTGAAGACGAAATCGAACCCGAAACCAGCCGCCTTCAGAATAGTCACCGAGTATTCATGGTTAACATCTTCGAAAGTTTTCGACTGTTCTAAACACACCAGTCACCCATGCAGGATTCTTTATCTATTATTTCTTTGATGTATCTTGTGAGGTAAACGTTGTGAATATATCTATTTAGGGTAGCATATGATTGTGCCTCACCAACCACAGTATTGACAAGGTCCAACCTCTTTGCTAACACCTTAGCCAAAATCTTCAACGTTGCATTTAGTAGAATTACGGTCTTGAAGTTGTCAAACCATCTCTCTTGTTCGGGACCTTTCTCGACAGCAGCATCACGCAACTTATCGTAGGACTAGAAATTCTGATTTTGCTGCTAGTCGTGGCAGACAACTGCTAAAAGATCCCCGCACAATTGTGGCATATGTAGATAAAGCTTGTAGAGCAGATAATCCAGCCCCAGCGACATTTCCATCGTGCGTTTCTTCATCGCTTCTCGTATATTGTAAGCTCTTGTTATCTTAGGCAGGACTCTACATCCCTATCAAAGTGTCTCGAAAGGCCCTCGAGGTGTGCATTTAATTCCATCACATTCACTGTCCGCCATCCGCCTCAAACAATTGTGCGAAATGACACTGAAAAGCTATTCGCAGCTGCTTGGTATCAACTAACAGGCACCCATTCCAATCTGTCAAAAGACCGAATTGTGGCGTTGTTGCCACGTTTCGGTTCTTCTGTCACCCGGGCCATCAAACGACTTTCGTTCACTTAGAGCACGCACCCTGATTCTCACAACGCAATCTTCGTTCCTTAGCCTTGAAGACTCGGTCAATGTTCTTACACCACTTTTTTCTGTCCTCGGCGATCATATCAGGTCTCGTACATAATTATAACCTCATCGATTCAAAGACACCTTTTCGCACTTGACGACTGTGTGTACGTGAGTTGAGACATGTGGAGAAAAGGAAGTGGGGTGGGGATTGAGAAATAAATAAGGACAAAGAAGAAGATAGAGAGAGATATATGTATAAAATAAGTACATTGTTGTATTCGAAGTATTTTATAGACATTTGCACTCAAATAATGACATGTCGTTGTGAGTGCATATAAAAGCCCATCCTTTGTTACTGTTCATGAGTGAGTGATTATTTTACGTTTCACACAATATTCTTCTGTAACACTGGGTGGATCTAAACAGAGAGAGGGGAGAGAGAGAGAAAGAGAGCGGGAGAGAGAGTGTGAGAGAGAGAGAGAGAGAGAGAGAGAGAGAGAGAGAGAGAGAGAGAGAGAGAGAGAGAGAGAGAGAGAGAGAGATAAAGCACTTTCACACACGAAACATTCTCAAGCATACACATACAAACACTGATAACAATACGAGTGTTTCTGATAACATCAACGGTGATAAATATACGTTTTTGTCTTTTTCCAGTACGAGATTTTTCGCTGTTTAGCCTAATTGTGTCTACGTATTTGGAACATTAAAATCATATATCTTAAATTTGTGCCAGGAAGTGGAGAGGCGGCAATCGTGTCTCTTTTGATTTCTCCAGGCAAAAACATCGAATCAGTTGATGTTCGGTTTCAAGTCTCTGCTGTGAAATAATGGGCACTGAAGATGTTTCTGAATATTGAAAGTCTGGAAATGAAAAATTTGACAAAATATTTGGTGCTGCTGGTGGAGATTCTCGTTGCAGTTTTCGTTTCACTAATTTGTCGGAAGATATCCGTGAAGCACCAACGATTTTTGTTAACCTCTTAAACTTCCAATTTTTGACATCGATATAGTTGATGCTCGGTTTTTATTTTTGCAGAATGAAGCTTGTGGTAAATGTCTGGGCAAAAAGGATATATAATTGCGAAGATTATTTAGTGCTAAGAATTAACGAATCTATTTGAGACGGGTGCATCAGGGTCGATGGGGATGAAGATAAGTAAGCAGCTTGCTATTTAGAGGATTACAAGATGCTGTAATAGATGCAGATGTGGCTCAGGGAAGCGACAATGTCAATCATTGCGTGTAGCGTATTCGTGAGAGTATTTAAGATATCTATGATGTTTTAATAGTGTAGTAGTATTATCTCAACTATGTAATTAGTACTTTAATGGTGGGCTGTGTAAAAGATTAGAATCCGATCAGAAAAAAATCCATTCGCTTTTTTTTTTTTTTTTTCAGCGGAGCGGTGGGGGCAATATTATATACGTGAGAAGTGTAGAAAAGCTCACCGGAGGTTATGTCGTGACTTTGTAATGACTTCGGGGTTTTGTATGCTTTTCATATGCAGAAAGTGGAGACGCAATGGCCCAGTGGTTAGGGCAGCGGACTCACGGTCATAGGATCGCGGTTTCGATTCCCAGACCGGGCGTTGTGAATGTTTATTGAGCGAAAACACCTAAAGCTCCACGAGGCTCCGGCAGGGGATGGTGGCGAACCCTGCTGTACTCTTCCACCACAACTTTCTCTCATACTTTCTTCCTGTTTCTCTTGTGCCTGTAATTCAAAGGGTCAGCCTTGTCACACTGTGTCACGCTGAATATCCCCGAGAACTACGTTAAGGGTACACGTGTCTATGGAGTGCTCAGCTACTGGCACGTTAATTTCACGAGCAGGCTGTTCCGTTGAACGGATCAACTGGAACCCTCGACGTCGTAAGCGACGGAGTGTCAACAACATGTGCAGAAGAAGTGTAGTCAAATGCGTTGTTTTGAGACGACTTGATTGTCATACCACAATTGCGGGATGTTTTCAAGATATCTATTTAGAAAAGCAGTGAATGCCTTTTGTGTGTCCAGGTGGTAACATCTGGAAAACGTCTGTGTACGAAATAATAAAGAAGACCTAGGGTGGTATTATATGTAATGGAATGCGAGTAATTAAAAATAATCGCAATTAGTTCATTAATGTATATAAGACTATTGAAACTAACACAATAACGCAGTATATCAAAGTTGGTAAAGCACATACCGCTACTGTGCGTTAAGCAAGAAATACAGATGATGTTTTCATATGAAGATGATTTACCGTAAAATGTAAAGTAAAATTCAATGCTCTCGCCAAATTTCTCAAGTTTCAGAGTCCAAAGATGTGTGATATAGATTCACATAGATTTAGTTCTATGTAAAGCGAACTGGTCTCTCTTCTTTGACCTCAGACGTCTGAAAGCAAAGACCAAAGTCTTGGACACCCTAGTGAGAGACTTCCTGTTTGCAGACGATTGTGCGCTTGCAGCATTGAATGAACCAGACCTGCAAGAACTTGCCACTTGTCTCGCAGAAGCAGCAAATACCTTCTGACTGACCATTAGCCTGCGAAAAACTGAAGTGATGCTTCAGCCTGCACCTGGCCTGACACCTCCTGAGCTTCAGATTGAGATTGAGAGCACGACTCTGAACAACGTGGAGAGTTTCACATACCTGGGAAGCTGCATGTCCTCAAACTACAGCATGGACAAAGATGTCTCCATGAGGCTTGCAAAAGCAGGAGCTTCGTTTGATAGACTTTGGATAGGTGTGTGGGCCGAACGAGGCATCAGACTTTCCACCAGGCTGGCAGTCTATAGGGCAGTCGTCATCACCTCTCTGTTATACGGCTGTGGGACGTGGACGCTGTATAGGGGCAAAAGCGAGTACTTGACCAGTTCCACCTCCGCTGCTTGCGACGAATCATGGAAATTTCCTGAGAGGACAGAGTCTCCAACACTGAGGTGCTTCGCAGAACCGAAATACCCGGGATCGAAGCCCTCATCATGAAGGCCCAGCTCCGGTGGGTCGGACATATAGTCCGAATGGACGACGCGCGTCTACCAAAAATGATCTTCTCTGAGCTTGCTTCTGGAGCAAGAGCACCTGGAAAGCCACTGAGGCGATACAAGGACAGCCTGAAAACTTACCTTGAGGCCTGCGGCATTTCAGCCCGTGGCTGGG
>NC_068983.1:147829008-147834047 GCF_001194135.2 Octopus bimaculoides | reverse complement strand
CTAATAAAAAAGCAAAGAATTTGGTGGTGATAAAAAATATATTTATTCACAACTGTTTCCGTCACATCGGATTTGCTCGAAAGGAAACAGACAGTACGTTATTTATCAGTTTCAGTACTGGGGTCG
This sequence comes from Octopus bimaculoides, assembly GCF_001194135.2. Taxonomy (NCBI): domain Eukaryota; kingdom Metazoa; phylum Mollusca; class Cephalopoda; order Octopoda; family Octopodidae; genus Octopus; species Octopus bimaculoides. The sequence goes on along the minus strand of NC_068983.1, from coordinate 147,833,921 downwards.
ATTTGTTCTACTATTCCCTTCAAAAAGGCGCTTCAATATGGTCGCAGTCCAATGACTAAAACTGGTAAAAGATTCACCAAAGAAAAAACAAGAATTCTGTTCGTTAGGTATTGACAGCATTCAAAATTCTTGGTGAAAATGCTTAAACTGTACTTTGAAGTAAAGGAAGCTTATAATTTTTTTTTTTTTGTACTTTTAAGTGAGATGTCACTGTACTGTGCATCTTTGCTTTCCAAGAAGTAAGATTCTATGACACCAGTTCCTTACTTCAAGTAGATTGCGAGGATATTAGCTAGGTAATATGAAAGCTAGGCTAACCGAAATGGCGTATTAGTTAACATGCTAATAGGCAGGAGTCCTGTTGGGGGTACTGGATTTATTATATCCATTGCTAATAGATAAAAGAAATCAGAAATTACCAGCAAAAACTCTGTTTAGTTTTGTATGGCTAAAAGAGAAACAAATCATATTTCTTTGCTTTGTTCGTTTGTTTGGATTTATGCATTTTTTTAATATATATATTGTCAACATAAATGGCTGAACATCTTGTGTATCTAGCAATGACATGGGCTGTTATTAACAGCATTGTTAGTACAACTTGCCAATGTGCACCTTGTCACCCTACCAGGGCAACCAACTTTCTCAGCTGCTGCACTCAGCGACCAACCTGAATAATATAACGTAATGTAACATAAAAAGAAGTAAAGTAAAATAAAGTAGGTGAAGAAAATCTCTTTACGAGACAACAGAAATCCAGATTAAGCGATATGCTTAATTTAATAATAATAATAATCCTTTCTACTATAGGCAGAAGGCCTGAAATATGGGGAAGGCGGATAGTCGATTACATAGACTCCAGTACTCAACTGGTATCGATCCCAAAAGGATGAAAAGCAAAGTCGTCCTCGGCAGAATTTGAATAATAATAATAATAATAATAATAATAATAATAATAATAATAATAATAATAATAGTATTTCAATACAGTAACCACAAGAGCATCACAGCAAACCACAGCACATACCCAAGGCACACAGAGCTGCGCTCGGTAGTGAAGTGAAAGCACGTTATAAAAATAAAACTACTGAACAATAATAATAATAATAATGATGATGATGATGATGATGATGATGATGATGATGATGATGATGATGATGATGACAAAATGTGCCATACGAAAGAATTACATGACATATAAGGATGTACATATATATAATGAATTAAGCGGAGCGGCTGCAAAAGTGTAATAAAATACATTAAAAACACGAAACAAAAGACAATCCATGGATATCAAATGAAAATGAAAATAATTGCCATCTAAAGATGAGTGAATCATTTATCGATACGGAACACCTGATCTAGGTACTGCAATTTAGTACTTTTCACTCTCGCCTTTTTTGGCAGCTGAACCTGTGCAGTTTATAGACTATTGGTGTGGGTTTGCCAATAGCCAGTCATTTAGATGTTCTATGTCTTGAAATAGAAACCTCTCTTCTTATCCTCATCAAGTCGTCGTTGGTGGTTCGTTCGGAGAATTTGGTTTTAGGCTAGGCATATTTGTATTTTTCCCTCTTCTTTCTTTTTTAAGCTTCCCTGCATTCTTCAATCTCCATGCCTCACCATTATTGCAAGACCAAGGTGCAGTACTCAAGGCTACTCACAGCCTCCAACCGGACCTGAAGGAGGGATCCCTCAGTTTCATAGTGATCATTGGTCTTTGGTGATGGTAGCACTGAGGACAAGTTTCCATACCGGAACTGAGCCCTTCTGTTGTTGATATTGTTGCCCTAGATGCTCTCTGCCACCCACTTATTTTCATTTGTTGTTGCTTTTCTTTTCTCCAGAAAGAAGGCTCTCGAGTGGCCTCGATGCCTCGATCATGCTGCTAATATCTTTGCTGCAGTTGCTGTTGTGATGGTTGCTATAGTCATAGTTGTTGTTGGTTGTGTTATTGCTGCGGGGCTGTAGAGCTGGTACATTTCCTCTGCTATCCACAGAATGAAATTAGATTAGGAGTACCATTTGCGTGTGAACTCTAGGTAATTTTTGTTCTTTCTCCTCAACTGGATGCTCTTTAGCAGATGAATAAGGTCGAAATGCTTTTGAGCTTTTCCTCGTTATTTTGAATAAAGAACTCCAAACCTATTTTCCCTACTAGTTTTGCTAACAATCTGTGGAATTTGAATTTTGATACCTTAAGTTTTCGTTACTCAAATTGGCTACCTCTGTCTACCAGATATTTCTTTACAGTGACGCATTTTTCGTGCCTACAGTATATTTTTTGTGTCCTCTTTCCGGCTTTTTTCTGGTCTCCAATCAAATACTATATAAAAATAAAGCCCATAGGGCATATCATCCATCTCAGTGATTTTTCCTCGTGCAGTCAGCCAGCCATCGTTTTCAGTATTTCATCAGCTGTTATCAGTTTTTGCAGAAAACCTCATCTCTAGCTGAGAACCGCAGTAGGCCTTCCAAATCTAATAATATATAAAACAGAGATGTGTGCGTATTCACTTTTCATGTGACAACGGCTTCATCAATTGCTTTCATACTGGTGGTGCATTGAATTATTTTTATTAAACATTATTAAAGATAAAATATATTGTTTTTTATATTACATCCACGTCTTTGAAATTTTTAAAAAATATTTACTTCCAGTTTTCTAGTGCCAGTGACTTAACATATCTCTTTATGTATATCTATAACTCTTATCTTCACTTTCATTTTTCAAACGCTCTTCTTTTCACTTTCAATTTTCATACGCCATTGTTTAACTTCCATGTTATTGTTTTTTGCTGTAAGTTTAAGTTTTGAATCGCTATTTACAAACAAACAATGACAAATTACTGACAAAAAGAAGTTCACAATTACTGATGTAAGTAATTTCATAATTTACTGACAGAAGTATCTCCATAAATTTCAATTCAATCCTTACGGTCTTGTATTTTTCTGTTGTTGATGGTTTCTTTCTGGTTCCTTCGATACTGGATCTTTGGTCCACTGACTGACAAATTTCGCTTCAACCCGTACAATACTTTATTTTCCGTTAAAATTTCTTATTTACTTTCTGCCCGTCGTATTAAGAAACATAATTTCCGTTACCAAGTTATTTTCATTTTTTATATCTTCTGCACTCGTGTATTTCTGTATACATATATAACCATGCCTAGAAGGAAAGTGTCAAATTTGTCGGCATAACTACAGATTTCTAACCCGACCACCAATTTGGATGATCATAACTTTCAGTAAAACGGATATTTTTTAATAATTTTTTTTACGAATATGTGTTATATCATGTAGATTCCGAATATACAAAATTTTGTTGGAGTATGTGTTTTGGGAGGGGGTGGGGAATTTCTGAAAATTCACCGGAGTCCACTTCAATTCGTCTCAACTTTCAACAAAATGGATATTTCTTTATGAAATTCTCTACAAATACACCTCGGACTATGAGGATACCGAGGACATAGGAATTTTGTTGAAAACAATTGGGAGTTATTTTTGAGAACTGTTCTCCACTCGCGAGTATTTCGGAACAAGTCGTCTATATTTGTTTCATTCTCTCCGTTTTGTGCGTTTGTGCATTCGTAGATTTCTACTGAAGCAACAAACAGGCAATGAAGCAAATGAAGCCCTCACCAGAAAACTTGTTATGCTAAAAATAACATTTAAAGGTCTGATACACAGAAATAGGTTATTAAGACGATTTATCTGTTGCATACGATTTTTTCACTTTAAGTAAATTCTCAGGTAGACGTTTCTAATAAAAAGACAGAAGACACCAGAAGCAAAAATAAGGAATATAAACGCAGAGTTAAATATAGAAGTGTAAAGTATAACTTGTTATATAATCTCTATAACAAACACGATATTGAATGGAATAATTCCACGTTTGAACTTTTTAAATTACATATATATGTGTGTATGTGTGTGCTTGTGTGCGTGTATGTGTGTGTATGTGTGTATGTGTGTGTGTGTGCGTGTGTGTGTGCGTGTGTGTGTGTGTGTGGTAGAAATCTACGGATACACAAACGCACAAAACGGAGATAATGAAACAAATATGGACGACTTGTTCCGAAACAACCCCGAGTGGGAAACAGTTCTCAAAAATAACCTCCAATTGTTTCCCCAAAAAATTCCTATGTCCTTGGAGTCAACGTAGTCTTGTCTGCTGTTTTTTTTTTTTTGTATGTTCGTGATTGTTTCGCTTGTGTGTTTTTTTTTTTTGTTGCTGCCATTAGAGTTGGTGTCGTGATGGTATGCTTGTGGTTTAGCACTGTTTGGGATCGATGTGGAGCTGGTGCCGTGTTTTACTATTTAGTTTTTTAATCATTCAGCTATTTTTTCTTTGCTTTGCTTCCCCCTTCCTCCCTTCATCATCACTAGGGGTATGATCGGAAGACTTCGACTTGGACAGGGATAAGGGCATGTTCTCTTTTAAGTATATATCTGTGTTTGTACATGTAGTGGGGATGAAATAATAAGGTCAAGGGGAGAAAGTGCTGTTGGATTCGTATATTTCCTAGGTGGCAATTATTTTATTATAGCCATTAAATTTCGTCACCCTAGTTGCTATTGCTAACGAGTTTGATGTTGCTGCTAGTGCTACTGCTGTTTCTGTTTTCGCGGCTTCTGTTGCAGGTATTGTTGTTGCCGTCCAGTTCGGTGGTTGGTATAGCTTTTAATTCCAGAGTTGGGAGTTAGACCTTCCAAGATATTCCATATGTGTATCACTGCATACCTTTCTCACTTTCTCTCCAAGGAGTACAGGTTCAGTTCTTGTAGCTTCTCCTAGTAGCTCATCTGTTTCACCGAGTCAAATTTTCTGTGTGTGTGTGTGTGTCTCACTGTGTGTGTGTGTGTGTGTGTGTGTGTGTGTGTGTGTGTGTGTGTGTGTGTGTGTGTGTGTGTGT
>NC_068983.1:147827284-147828386 GCF_001194135.2 Octopus bimaculoides | reverse complement strand
ATATATATATATATATATATATATACATATAATGCATGTGCGTATAATGCGTTTTCTTTATATATAACCAAATATGTGTTCCCTATGAGTGATTTCATCGATATTAAGTTTAATTCTTATCTGTTTCAGGCAAACGAAGTTGTTTCGGGGAGCCGTTAGCCAAAGCTGAACTGTTTATATTTTTGGCAGGCATCTTGCAACAGTTTACGCTTGAATGTACCCCAGGAGTAAAGCCACCATCATTGAAAGGTAAATTTGGAGTTACAAATGTTCCCGAGAGATTTAATATCAAGATTGTGCGAAGATCGCAGACGCCTACAAATGCAGTATTGATAGAGAACGCCGAAACCCCTGAAACGTCAACCAGTGAGAGCAAATGAACACTCTGTTAGCTGTTTGATGATGGATACTAGTTAAACCTCAGTGAATATATGATAGATGCATGAATACATTGATAGATACGTAGGTAGATATATATATTCATGTATGTGTGGATGTGTGCATGTATATATACATAATCACATTGATATGGACATACTAAATTGTACTTTAAAATCATACACTTCTGTATGCAAATATGTATATATAAATTGTACGCCTCATTGTTTCATTTCATGCCTAAATTTATTACCGTATTTAAATGTAGAGAAAGCATAATCGAGTTGAAGATTATATGTGTCTCCGTGTGTTTGTATATGTGTGTCTGTGTGCATGTATTGCGTGCTTGCGCATGCGTAAGTGTATGTATGTGAGAAAGTAGGAGAAAGTATATTTACGTCTCTAATTTCATGAGATTGACCAACATTTTTTTTTTTTTTCAAACTCATAATACCGTTGAATAAAAGATCTGCTATCAACGAACCAAATCAGCGAGGTAGCTTTCATTCCTAACAGACAGCAATTCATTTTATTTACGCTATTAACGCAGGCCAGTCAGAAGTGAATATTCCTTCTTTTATTTTCACTATCAAAAATATGTCATGTGTATTTATAGATGTTGAACATAACATTGTTGAGTGTCTATATTCTTAAAATTATTTACTTCGCATGAGGGGCGAGACTTCTTTTTCATTGAAATACATACGTATATATATATATATAT
>NC_068983.1:147826085-147826781 GCF_001194135.2 Octopus bimaculoides | reverse complement strand
ATATATATATATATATATACATATTGTGTGTGTATATGTATATATATATACATGCATAAATATATATGTACATATATGCATATATATGTGTGTGTTTGTGTGTATGCGTGTGTGTTTGTGTGTGCGTATACATAGAGGTACATACTATATATATCTGTGTGTATAAATATACATTTATATATATAATATGTATAGTATATACATATAGTAATAATAATGACAATCCATAGACCGAATCCATGAATATTTTAATTCATCCCTACGCGCGTTTCCACAAGTCGCGTGTTTCTTATGATCATAGTTCATGCTTTATTTTTATTACTACATTTATCCGACATAATATCGGCACACCTCAGTACAATCCCATTAAACTCTAACTGCAAGTTAGTACTATTAGGTCGTAGTCGATATAATACAAAAGGAGCTTTTATATGCGTACTTAAAAACGTTTCCCGTAAACGAACCTAAGGGATGATATATATGCGGCCATACTGGGGTACCGCCTTGAACAATTTTTAGTCGAATGACTCGACCCCAGTACCTATGTTTTGTTACACCTGGTGTTTATTCTAACGGTCTCTTTTGCTGAATTGCTAAGTTACCAAGGCGTAAGCACACCAGCGCCGGTTGTCAAGCGGTGGTGGGACACACACAAACACAAAGACACACTCAAAGATATATATATATATATATATA
>NC_068983.1:147824698-147825419 GCF_001194135.2 Octopus bimaculoides | reverse complement strand
TAAGGAATTAGAGGATGAACACTTTTACCCGCTCCCATTGATTGCACTTAGTATAGCACTAGTGTAGCAATAATTGGGTACCCTCCCAGTAGTATACTGGATAGATACTATCCCTTAGTGGGTTGAACCCCCAACCCCATTATGATTGACCGTTGACTGAACACTATTCAATTTTTTTTCTCCGTATTTTTCTCCTTGTCTCCGTATTCTTTCTGTTGAAGAGCGTAGCTCGAAACGTCAAAAACTTTCCGTATTCCCGAGCGTCATACTAATACATCCTTTTGTTATTTACACCACCTGTCCTCGTCTGTTGTTGTTTTTTCGTACATTCTCCCATATATATATATATACAGCTTGTACAAACGAAGGTAGTAAAATTTATATATATTAATTCAAATCAAGCAAGTCAACGGAACTTTCTGACTACTTTGAGTTTCTTATTGACTTGCTGCAAATAGGTTTTTACCTTAAATATTCCACGCAATGAAACTCGTTATGTTGGATGTTTTAAGATATAAAGCGATGACATTTTATGCTGCATTGTGTAATGAGGACATTTTCTTTTACTTGACTCACATGTTTTAGTAGCACAGAGACACACATACACACACACCATACACACACATACATACACACACAGTTTATGTATGTACGCGTGGGTGTGTTTTTGCACCTGCAGTATCTTTGGATTTTGGATGTCGAATGAATAAATATATGTGTG
>NC_068983.1:147814217-147824688 GCF_001194135.2 Octopus bimaculoides | reverse complement strand
GTGTGTGTGTGTGTGTGTGTGTGTGTGTGTGTGTGTGTTAATTTTAATGTCATTAAGTCCGTTCCTCATTACTAGTGATCATAAGACTTGAATCCATTTGAAATGTCTGCTCAATATAATGTCTTCTAACATGCATTGGGTTTTCTAATATTTGTTTCATTATGTATTCAACAATATAATATATTCAAAATTATAACGGCAACAATAAGCGTTGTTTCCAAATCTGTTCTGCTGATTTGTTAATAACTAGATTTTGTGTTTTCCCTCAGTAATTATAATTAAAGTTTAATTAATTCTGTCATTGTTTTTATTCTCGTTATTGTTGTTGTTCTTGCTGTCACTGCTTTCTAGAGTAGTATTGTCTCATGATGTGATTATTACTGAAATAAATGAGTTTTGTAATTAAAATTAGATAGATTATAGCAGAAAAATAAAGCTTATTTTCTGGCAACTCAAAATAAAATTTGTAATTCATTCTGTCAATCCGATAAAATGTGCATGGTTGTTAAAATGCTTATTAATTTTGTTTTCAATACAACATTAAACAATAAAGCCAGACATCGTCTTACGTAATTAGGATCTCAATGTTAGCATAGCAACGCATGAATCGGAATTACATGTATAATTTTCATAAAATTTTAACTTACATCCAAGGGTGAAATAATAATAATAATAATCCGTTCTACTATAAGCACAAGGCCTGAAATCTTGGGGAAAGGGGCTAGTCGATTACATCGACCCCAATGTTCAACTGGTACTTATTTCATCGACGCCAAAAGGATGAAAGGCAAAGTTGACCTCGGCGGATTTGAACTCAGTACGTAACGACAGACGAAATACTGCTAAGCATTTCGCCCGGCGTGCTAACGATTCTGCCAGCTCTCCGCCTTAATAATAATAATAATAATAATAATAATAATAATAATAATAATAATAATAATAATAATAATAATAATAACAATAACAATAACAATGATGATGATGATGATGATGATGATGATGGTGGTGGTGGTGATGATGATGATGATGATGATAATAATAATGTTCAACTGGTACTTATTTCATCGACGCCAAAAGGATGAAAGGCAAAGTCGACCACGGTGGATTTTGAACTCAAAACGTAAAGACGGACGAAATACCTCTTAGCATTTCGTCCGGTGTGCTAACGATAATGAGTAAAGCCAAAACATCTTTTATTGTTTATCCTTTACTGAAGCATAACCGGGAACAAACGGTTTTAGTCGAACGAATCGACTCCAGTACCTATATTTTTAAGGCTAGTACTTATTCTATCAGTTTTTTTTTTGCCGAACTGCTAAGTTAGAAGGACGTAAACAAACCAGCAACAGTTGTCAAGTAGTGGTGGTAGAAGACAAACACAAATACAAAGATAGACTTGACAGATCCTAAATATATATACGACAGGTTTCTTTCGGCTTCCGTCTGCTAAGTCCTTTCACAAGGCTTTAGCCGGCTAAAGGCTGTAGAAGAAGATTGTTGCCCAACTTGTCTTGCAGAGGTACTGGTATCATGTGGTTGGGAAGCAAGCCTCTTACCACAGGGTCACGCCTGCCCCTATATATTTGTGTAATTCTTTCTACATTGGCCCCCTGGCTGTGCTGAAATATTGCCTTGAAAAGTACAGGAGATTATGTCAACACGGGTAAATAAATAGTATATATAAAAGACAAATAATGCAGCATCGTGACTTGAACTTGGAGTATGAAAGAAGGAAACAAAATAATTCAAAACTTCAGTTCTTGAGCATCAAAAGTATGTTATTGACTGATTCATTCATTGAACGATTGTATTACTAAGACAACAAACAATAGATAATTTAATATGTTAAATAGTTGAACCATAAAAAAAAAAATAAACGAAATGAAATAGAATCAGTGCGTGTGTTTTTATTATCAAAATAGCCCTCCTAAGATCCAGCTACATCTATTTCAACATGTGTCTCGATATCTAGAATCTTGCAAAACAAATACAAGTTTCATAAGCAGTTACTTTGAATAATATGTTTCCGATCTTCGGATTAATAATCATTCGAAAATCGCAACAATGAAATACGTAGTAACAATTGTGAAACTGTTCTGCTACACTCATTGTATGTATGTGCATATGCATGTGTGTGTTTGCGTGCATGCGTGTTCATGTGTATAATGTATATACATGTATGTATTTAAATATATAAGGCGGCGAGTTGGCAGAAACGTTAGCACGCCGGGCGAAATGCTGTGGTATTTCGTCTGCCGCTACGTTCTGAGTTCAAATTCCGCCGTGGTCGACTTTGCCTTTCATCCTCCTTTCGGGGTCGATTAAATAAGTACCAGTTACGCACTGGGTCGATATAATCGACTTAATCCGTTTGTCTGTCTTTGTTTGTCCCCTCTATGTGTAGCCCCTTGTGGGTAGTAAAGAAATAATACATGTACATATGTAAATGTTTGAAAACACACAAACACGCACGCGCGCGTGGTAGATATATTCCAGAAGTTTTGAGACTTCTTTAGGAGAGGCAGTTATGACTGTCCTACATTATTGCAATTTTAATATATCATTATTATACATCTAATAAGCTGACGTGCTAAAGTTTATTCCAGATTGAAGACGGCTGTGAAAACACTTTGAACATACATATTAAAGACTGCTTGTTACGGATGTCTAGTTAACAGAATGTTGTCGGGACGTGAAGACAATAAAGAGGGCAAAAACGCTACAGAAACTTGTGAAATGTTCCGAACTGTTTATAGATTAACTTGTATGAACTAAGCATCTGCTTTTCGCTGGCACAAGCAGTTCAAGGACAATAGAAAGGAGGTGAGAGACGATAAGAGGTGGTGGGGGAAAAGGACGCCAGAACATAAGAGTTGGTTTAGAAAATTCGCTATTTTCTGGTTGAAGACCGGCATGTGTCTATAACGGAAATAGGCATCCATTTTGCAGTTGGTGCGGTAACTGTACACAGAATTATTCATGAAGATCTGAAGATGCGCAAAATTGATGTAAAAATTATTCCTGGGGCACTTAGCTACGAATAAAAGGAAAGACATGTTGGTGGCAGCTGGGAGATAAATGAGCTCATTACATTCAATCCAAGTGTACTCGAGTCTCTTGTGACCTGTGAAGAAAGATGGATCTACTGTTATGATCCAGATGTCAAGATACATAGTGCTCAATGGAAGTATCCTGGCTCTTCCAGACCCAAGAAGGCCAAGCAAAGTAAGTCCATCAGGAAGCTCATAATATTCCGCTTCTTTCGATAGCAAGGGCATGGTCTACATTCACTGGGTTCCCTCTGGCCAGATGGTCAACAAAGAGTACTTTGTGGAGGTTTTGAAGGAGTTCAGGAAGAGATTTCGTCGCACTCGAGTCGTTGGCACATGCACTAAGACAATGCACCAATCCAAAACTCCATTCAGGTGACCAACTACTTGACAGAGATGGGCACCAAAACTGCTCCTCACACTCGCTACAGTCCAGACGTCGTACTCCCTGCGACAGTTCGTTGTTCCTTAGTTGAAGGAGATCTTCAATGGCAATCATTTTGAAGACACTGAGAAGTTGAAAAGACTATAACAAAGATCCTGGACTCCTTTACTTTGGAAGACTTCCATGGGCTTTCACGAAGTAGCTGGAGTACCACAACAAGTGCAACCGAAGTCAGAGGATCCTACATTAAAAGAAATTAGTGTTTTGTAATTCTCCTGAGAAAGTCTCAGACCTTCTGGAATACACCAAGTATATGACTGTAAACATTTATTTTTAACACAATAGCGTACATGCTTATGTAGAAAGACCTTCCCTACAGCAACTGTCTGGGGCTCGTAATTCCCCTCATCGACAATGATCATGAAAACACACTGAACTGAAACCTTAATTACGTCATCGGACTATCGGACCACGTGTCACTGATCGTCACATTTCACTGGTTACCGACATCGATTCCTTCGTTACTGGCCTTGATTCCAGCACCTCATTTGGGGCCTGAACGACAATTTCCAGGGTTGCTTTGGCCTTTTCACTTAATGGCCTCCCTCTTTCTCATTTGTAATATAGTTATTTCCTCTTCGGCGTCATAAATAACCGCAGCGGCCAACCATGACGCCTCGTACTCGGTTGGTATTTCCTCTATCGTAATTTTTGCTGTCCTCCTTCCTAAATATGTCGGAAGGGGGATTATTTCGTCGTTCCTTAATGTTTGCGTTGATATTTGCTTTGCCTCCACTGTAGCGCTTCTTACTCCTTTTCCTATGTACACAGTTTTGTCCCAAATGGGCGCCAGATACTTTTCCACTGTTTCATTGTTTTTGTAGGCATTATTTTCTTTCCTTTCTGCTATACATTTTATACACCACTATTTTAGATGCCAGGCTTTTTATAGTCTCTTGTGGTGACAAGAGTCTAGTGTCACTTCCCTTCTTTTTTATTAGATTTCTGAACTGAAATAGTTGTTCTTTTGAAACGTTCATCTCTAAAAAGTTGCCTCCAACGGCCGCTGAAAAACTGGGTTTTTTTACCTTCCTTTCTTTCAATATTTCCTTCCATTGAGGGGGAATCCTCATTTGATTTTAAATCAAATTCCATTTTTTAGACACAATATTGTCTTTACAGACAACAACGCAAAAAAAAAAAAACCCACCTTCTGTCACGAATAACAAAAGTATAAAAAAAATATTTTACCCTGTACCGGACAAATTTCACAAAAATTAATTAACAATTTTCCGCCCCGTATGGCGAAAACACCGTCGAAACGACGACAAAAGTTCGATTCACACAGGAATCCACAAAACAACAAACAGTATAACAATTACCAAAAATTCACCAACAGAAAAATAAGACTCACGCTAGCAAAGATTTCAGCAGCAAACGATGTAGCGAAGAGAGGCAACACTTATTTCTTTTATTAGGCGCAAGGCCTCAATAGAGAAAGGACAAGACAAAAACAGACAAAGCAATTCATTGGGGGTACATGAAAACACATATCGGATAAATTATGTATATAATGAAAATGAGAATGAAATGGCTTTCCTACCCACCAAAGCAGGTAGTTCCATTTTACTGTTTATGTATCACATATTGACTTTGCAGTTAATTATTCTTATTTAGCATCGTTTCTTGTTTTAAAAGTCATTATCTGAAATTTTAAATATTTCACTTATTTTCAACGTGTAACGGCGATATTTCAATTTTTTCACCAAATAGTTCTTTTAACCTTTCACAGAGAGGCAACACTTAGCGTTCTTAATTAAAGCCATATCTTTAACTAATACAGCCAGCAACATTGACTGAGTTGCGCCATTAGACCACCAGGTCGGAACAAATTACAGCAGGATTAGCACCAATTAGTGTTTAGGCGCAAGCAAACTTAAAACTTAGGTTACTTAAAATATGTTTGTCACATATTTTAACTTCCAAAGGCAAAGTCACTGCAGTTATGGTGGGTAAAAATTTCTCTCTTATGGTAAAAAATTTTGTAGCTTTACGTCCTAGTTAAAATCATGAGTCATACTTTAAATACCATTTCCAATTTTAAAATAACTGTGAAAACTGAGTAATTCTACAGGAATGTGCATAAACTTATTTCAAATGTTTTCACTTGAAAATGTTGCCCCAGAATAGTCTGAGCCGCGATGGCTAAAACGAATTAAAGAACTAAAGGTGTTACATGTTCGCCAGATAATGAACCTGATGTCATGTTTCATTAGTGAATTACAGTCTAATTTCATATAGAAGCAATTATATTTTACTGCCGCTTATATGTGTGTGTGTGTGTACATTTGTATGTATGTGCTACCATACACATACATATATGTATATATATACATATACGTATATATATATATATATATATATATACGCATATATACATATGTGCATATATATATGAATATATATATATATATACAAATATGTATATGTATACATATGCATATATACCTAACACAGACGCGCGCACACACACACACACATAGTATACACTGCCATCTTTTATTATTTTTCCATTGTTTCCTTCTTGAAGAGAAAATTATATGTTTCATGAAAGCAAATACCTCTTATAATTAGACTCTTTCTAATGTTACAACAATTTGTCCCCTTACGAAATGTCCCGAACTTATATCTGAACGTGTATGAGCAGCAATTAACATATTAGTAGTTACTGCTATTATTATTCGTCGCTTCTCTCTTGTGCCTACTAAAAAGAAACCATTATTATAACTACTATTATCATTATTGTTCATCATTTGAGAAATACATCAACAGTTTTCTTTCTTACATAAAAAAAAGACTGGGTACATTATGAAAACATGTATAAAACTATTGAACGCTAATAAATCTGGTGTGTGTATTCCTTGATATTTAATGAAAATAGTCTTGCTATTTCCTGGAATTATCCTTAAAATCCCAATGTATTTAGAAATGTACTTTTGTATTATTTCACATGTACTAATTGCGAATAGGATGGAGACATTCATTAAAACACATATTTGTGGTTCAATGGTAAAATCCTTTGTAAATGCTGACTCATTCAGCTCGCTTCTGCACAACATTATAAATGTTTGGCTCTGTTATTTTCATCATTAGTGCATTATTGTCATTCTTGTCTGGCAAAATGAGATCAAATACGTTGTTAGGTAATGATCTGCTTGATAATGGTCTGCTTGGTAATGGTCAGTATGGTTTTCTATGAAAAATGTTGGTTCGCATGAGTATTGAGTATTAATATATATTGCAAATAATGAGCTGAAACTGACTGTTACAATACTTAATACATATAACATTAAAAAAGCGAATTAGAGATAAATATTTGGTGAGAAAAAAATATTGGGAAGTGGCTAGGATTGTTTAAATAATTTCATCAAGTATGGGAGACAACTTTGATAATATTTCGGTATTATTATCTTCTCATCGGTTGAATATGGGTTTTACTGGATTTTCGACGAGTTCATAGAAAAAATTCCTAAATATACAAAAGAATGATTTCGGTCTTATCGGTCTCTGAATGACAGATTTGGCATTTGCAGCCGAAGAAGCGAAAAATTGCATAAACGCACGCTTCCTGCGATCCAGTGCTCATTATGTTTTCACAGATAACCATGAGGAGAAAATTTTCTCTCTCAATTATTTCCGCTGCGGGGAGGTTTTTCGTATCCGATTATACTCGAACCGTTAAATATTACTTTACACGATGGTTAGTTGGAGAAAGAGAGCCACTACTAGCACTACCTCATGGTAGTGCTGGTTGTGGCTAGGGTGGTATTAGGTGAATTAACCACCGTAGAACTGATAACTGCAACTGCAGATCCGGAATAGACTGCCCGCTGCACGCCCAATGCAGAAGATATATTCAACGTCGTATACCAATGCACCGTTCACAACATAGTAAATAACTCCTATAGCTACTACATTGGATCTAGCACAAAATTTATACAAAGATATTATGCACATTTAAACTCGTTTACATATAAAGAGAATAGCAATTCCACATTAATAGCCAGCCACGTACGCCATCTAATTAACAGAAAAATACAATATAAACTTTCCTGGGCTATAATAGACTCGGGTTTCTCATATCAGGGCCAACACTCCAGTTGTGGACTCTGCTTAAAAGAAGTCCTCAAAATTTTAACTCACAACTCAACGCAATTGCTTACTAAATACAACGAAACCTTCACTACGTGTAAGCACAAATTCTTCCGCACTTTAAATTCTTTCATAAATCTGAATGCAAGTTCACTCCTCACCCCACGAATAGCACCCACATACAAACCCCTATAATTATTTACACATACTCCTCTATATCTTATCTATCTACCTTACCGCATCACTTTATGAGATAAATATTAACTCTTTAAGTTATTCTTTATTTTAAAAACTTAACCCAATAAATCCCTAATATCTAATTCTAACCCCCACTCATAAATGATTTAACATTCAACTAGCTCCTCCATTCTAGACAACCTACACACCCATTGCTAAAAATAACTCAACAGCCACTGACTTTAGCCAGAACGAGTATTTACTACTAGATTTTCTCCCCAACACCTATAGACTTTAAGAACACCACCGACACCTACTACTCTCTTTAAATTCCTTTCATTTTGCTCTATTTTGTTTATTTTTTTAACCCTATCTTCCTCTACCTCCTCATCCTCTCTCTTATCTTCTCGGCTACCCCTACACAATATTCTTAGATACCCTATACCTATTCACCTTGCTTTACCCTAAAGCCAATCTTTAAATCCCCCCCCTCACTTCATCTACCTCTCTTTCTATTTATTTACTTTTCTTTCCTTGTACCATTTAATAGCCACCTCTGCTACCATTCCGTTATTGAACGTTGATATGTTCGCGTCTTTTTTCTCTGGATGTTTACTATATCAGGATTTTAACCTACATGGATCTACGTAGGATTTCACCTAGGGATTTATGCTTTTGTTTCTATAACATCGGAAAGCAGAACCACCTAAGGACTTATGCTCTGGTTTCTACAACATCGGGAAGTTGAACTATGAACTTTTATGCTTCTTTTTTCTTTTCTCTCTCCTTATTCCTTTACTCCCTTCCTCTATGTCATCGTCTCATTAATATATATCATTCTCATTTTCATTAATTTTCCCTATTTGTCTCTCTGATGACAGAATATCCCATACTCTGGGATATCCCAGAAACAGCTGTAAGTCTTTGAATTTTTTTCCAAAATAATAATGTATACGACTTGAGATGTTTGCCTTGACTTAACGTTTGTTGTCCTATTTAACAATTATATATCCACTGCATCGGAAATCTGCAATAGGTCCATAACTACTGTTTCGGTTATAACCTTGGAGCCCTAGTAATCCCTTACACCACTTACCTAGCGTACCTAATCGTTTAGATCATCTGTGAACTAAATCCCCATACTTTGTGTGTGTGCGTATATATATATGAGTACCTCAACTGGTTCGGAAGTAAATAGAGTAGGAAAGACCGATTTAAATATTTCTAAATTAAAATAGTTCCCTCAAAATGCCAGGAATATAACAATTTTAAAAAGAAAAGTTAGTGCCAGGATGCACTTACTGCTATTGACAGAAAATGGCTTAAGCGCCAATTCTCTTTAATATAGATTGCAGTAACAACGAGGTAATAAAAACCTAACTTGGTTTCTTATTGAGTTCATTGCGTGCACAGTTTGTAATGCAGTTTCTACACACTTAAACATGCTAGTTCACATCGAAATGAAGGTCATTCGGTTCGGTTGAAAGGTGAAAATTCATTTACCAACAATCTACAACTATTGGCGTGCATACGAGCTGATTTCTCTTTCTGTCTCAACTACCTTTATGAACTCCCCTCTTTTTCACTTTTATTTCCATGCAGACATCGACTTACAGTAGGTCAAGTGGAATACCAATTGCAACTGTGTACCAATAGCAAAAAGTGTTTACAAAGGTCTTAAGCACAGATTCACCTCCGGTATCTTTGATAATATTTTTCTTTGCTCAGTAATTTAACACTTTATTGATCTGAAAAGCAACGAATCCACTGTCATAGTTTTCTGCAATAAATTATTTCAGTTAACCGGACTATTTGTTCCAATAAAGAAGACTGCATATCTACAAACTAATATTATATTTGCTTGCGCACGTGTGTATGTGTGTGTGTGTGTGTGTGTGTGTGTGTGTGCGTGTGTGTGTGTGTGAGAGAGAGAGAGAGAGAGAGAGAGAGAGAGAGAGAGAGAGAACATGTTGTCTTTGATAACCAATATTGGACTGGCAATCCCACCGAGCTTATTTGGTGAGGAAGGCGATCTAAGGGCAATTCCTAGATGTAAAATAAACCAAAGGATAGATGGGTTATTAAAAGATAGATTGACTAAAGAGTCTGCCTCTATCCAAAGGTTTATATGCAAGCATGTGTATATACATGTATATATACATGTATATGTAAATATGCTCGAGAGACAATTAAAATTTTCAGACGTAACCATGTATTTTAATTGGCAAAGTATAATTGCAGCAACAACATTGGCTAGCTAACCAACTGTACATTTTACTACGAGTGAGCTGCTAATAATCTTGTTGAAATCTGGAGTTATCCATTGATGACATCGCTAATGAATTGAATGTATCTTGTTGCATTGTTCTCTTACAGAGAATTCTTACAACGAACAGTCACAGAAAAAAATGTTACAAAGTTCCTCATTACTATTTTATGAAAACTGTAGGTAGCAGAAACAGTTAAAACGAAGAAAATTTCATATTTCAGAACTTTTGCAACGCTCTACATTCAAACCATAAAAATTTTGAATTTTGTAAATATGTCTGAAGTTGAACGCTATGTTTAATGCGTATAACGCATTTGGAGAAAAAATATGCGTTTTGTCACGCATCATACAGGGATATATATATATGTATATATATATATATATATATATGTGTGTGTGTGTGTGTGTGTGTGTGTGTGTGTGTGTGTGTGTGTGTGT
>NC_068983.1:147801849-147813814 GCF_001194135.2 Octopus bimaculoides | reverse complement strand
AGAATCCGAACTCTAAAATTGTTACACACATAGATACGTACAGCGTAATTTATTATATAAACAATATATGCGTATAAATTACGATTAAACCGGGTGAAATATGTCACAGGGAATAACATTTTTATGACCGCCCAGCAGTAACTCTTATTGAGCTGAATAGACGTCAGTGATTGGTTGAAATTACAGAAATACGACAACTTTAACATGGAATAACTTGCGAATTACTTTTTTTTTGTTAAGAAGACTAAGAGTAAAAGATGTTTTATATGACACATTCTACCAGTGTCCCAAGTTTCAAAGTGTTTCGTTAGTGTTTCGTTAAGTAAATACTGGCGCCCCCGTTTTAAAATAGATCCGAAGTGTTTTCCTTTCAGCTCGAATGAATTATAATCTATCTATCTATCTTCCTCTCTCTCTCTCTCTCTCTCTGTATATATATATATATATATATATATATATATATATATGTGTGTGTGTGTGTGTGTGTGTGTGTGTGTGTGTGTGTGTGTATGTATATATATATATCAGAAGATGAATAAAGGTGTGTTAAAATACTATGCAAGATTAATTTTTTGTTTAATAGAATCTTCTTCGCTTCTATGGAAAGTGAAGCTGATGGCTGGTGGCAATTATGACCAAGAGATATTACCAAATACTCAAGGATTCTCTGAAACTAATTTGCCCGTAAGAAAATGACGGTCTGATAATTTGGGGAGAGAACAGCTATGGACACACACACACACACAGACACGTTTTGAGCAATTTCTTTTCCACTGAAAACCTTAGTCGGTGCAACTACAAATCGAACACAGTTTCTTAACTTCCTAACCACACAGCCAACATTGGCATCAACCAGAATTGTTAGTGATTTATTAATATATGTTTATTAATTTATTGATAATTTGTAGACACTCACTTGGGATGACGAGATCCTTATGTTCCCAAGCTCAAATCACTCATTGGTTGATACTGAGTTTTTAAGACAAAAAACATCCTAAAAGTAGAGAAAGCGAATAAGTTAACTATACACCACTTCTAGCTACAAGAAAAAAAATCTTGTTGCGTATCAAATGAAGAAAAAACTTCACCAATATTGTTTATTCATCAACAAGCCAAGAGTAAACGGAGACCCTTTTCGCTTAGACAAAGCCATGCACTGCGTGCCACATCTCATACCCACTCTACAAATAAATCTGAAGCGCTTTGTTCTGTCTGGCTTCGCGTACATATACATAAAAATCACACACACACGCACACACACAATGAAAAACAGAACCTCTACTTGTCAACGATGTTATTTACACCCATTCATACATATTTCATTGTTTTGGACGATTGCGATCGTTTCACGGTTCGCAGCACAGCTCCTCCTTCCGGATTAGTTTTATAGATCTGATAAACGAAAGGAATTGGTGTGCACCGACATAAAAGAACTCACCTCTCAATGTACTTACCTCTTACTGTCTATAGAGTACACTTTCATTACAATGCAAACATTTTGTAATGCTTCAGTAACATTATCCAGGCTAACTGGGTTAATTTATTTACTCATTCATTCCATTTGGTGTCGGGCTGTCGATTTAAGCCAGACATTCTCACGGAGTATATATGTATGCGCGCGCGCGTGTGTGTAAATATGTACATGTATGTATGAAAGAAAAATAAAATGAAAGGAGAGAAGATGCTATCGCAAGTAATATGATCGGAAGATCTAGTTCTTAATCTTGATAGATAAATCTACTGAAATCAATATATTGAAGTGACCTGTCCAGAAATGCACGTAAACGGCTGCAGCTAGTTTACATTAAAAAAAGTGCATGCAATAATATACCCACTTTTTCATTTCACTTCTCTACTTAAATATATGCATAATATCGGACACATACACACACACACACACACACACACACACACACACCACATTCCCAGACCGACTCACAGCATAGTTCATGTATCCGTATATCTGTCTCCACATATCTATGAGTTTCACGTTGAGGAAGTATCATTGCCATGCCTTCCGGTCGACATACTACAACCTTTGACCCTCAGAAGTGTTATATATCCTATCACTACCTGTCTTATTTATCGCTTCTCCAACGACCTCTGAGCTTATGAACTAGTTTGTTGCACATCATTTCCGTTCAGTCCCACCTGACAGATAATCTCTCATTTTGAAATGTTTCTTCTCATCTCTTCTCTTCTCATCACCCCTACTCAGATTCAGCTTTAAGAATTTTACCTTCTTTAACCATCCTCACTTTTGTTTTCGAGAGACATCGGTTTACAAATGTTCAAAGCAGAACAGAAACCATTTCATTAGTGGGGAATGCGGCTGCCTATATCATTGTTACGGCCCATCACTGTCTTGACTAATATTTAAATCATAAAATAAAAGAAGAAAGAACGAAAAATCTTCGTCGACAATGGCTCAATAGACATCTTCCAAACGTGCTTGATCACTTCAAATTAATGGCAGGTTTTAATTACCTCAGAAGATAAGAAATGTTTGGTGTCATTGTATGAAAATGCTGAAAATTTTGAACAACAGTTCTGAGCAGTCTTTTCTATCAATCAAGAAGATGCTTTTCAGACACAATAGCAACCCTGTCATAGAGAAACATCATTCAAACATTAGTTTCAAATTTTGGCACACGTCTCACTTCCAATGTTCAACTGGTATTTACTTTATCGACACCGAAAGGATGAAAGGCAAAGCTGATTTCGGCGGAATTTGAACTCACAACAGCATCATTCAAATATTGTCTTATTAGACAAGTATGTCATTTCTGCTCGAGACACAAGGCCCGAAATTTTGTGGGAGGGGTCCAGTCAATTAGATCGACTTCAGTACAAAACTGGTACTTAATTTATCGACCCCGAAAGGCAAAGCCGACTTCGGCGGAGTTTGAACTCACTACAGCATCATTCAAATATTGTTTTATTAGACAAGTATGCTCTGCAATCACACAATTAATGACTTTCGTTGTTTCCCTCTTTTCGTGCTTTTTTTTTCTTATACAGGAATGAAAATAAAGGAGGATAAATTGAAATTATTTCTCGTGCGCATTAACGAAACACGTGGAATCAAATTTAAACATTAATAATTGTTAAGCAGAAATTCGATCATTTTTTTTCTTTTTAGATAAAAGAGATATGTTTCACAATTTAGACAAGGAGAAAGAGATAATTCTTTATTGCCCACAGGGTGGGGGGGGCAGACATAGAGTGGACGATACAATAAGTTGGGGCCGGGATGAGAAAACATAATTATGAAAATCGATTAAAAACCTTGATAACAAAATCGAATGAAATACAATACAATTGATAAACAACGAAGTGAGGGACAGGTTATGCTTTCGTCCCCCAAGCCCCAGTTCACCACTGCTACCTTTAGGAAAATTTTCAGTACACTCTTAAGTGGTGACATTCACTACCACCATTCTCTCTACAATCTTCCATCTTTGCTTCTATACGTCCAGCGACATGCAATCCTCCACCCTTATCTTCCATTTCAAGTGAAAGGATAGGAATCTCACCAATCCAAGGTTTGAGATGAAAGTGCATGTCAAGATATCTTTCGCACGGGTCTTCCACACGACCTCTTTCGTAATAGCTACTACAATAAGATAACAACCCTTACCTTCTTTGTCAAATGAGGAAGGGGGAACATTTTTTATGATTGACTCAAGACAGGTGTACTCTTCCTAGTTGTGACAACAGATGTTCTACGTAAACCCACATTGCACAATCGCGAGCAGAACGGTTTCCCTGTCCTGCTCGCATCTTGGGCACAAGAGTGAACAGGGGCCACCATGCCTTGTGAGTTTATCGCGAACCGGTAGCGCACCTCGGAAGCGGGTCAGAGATCTGGAAGTTATCCAAGATCCTGGCCCGAATGTACTTCGGAACAGGCTGGTTAACTGATTTTCGTCGAAGCCTAGAGTCTTCCCCAGGCCGTCATCACTCTTTGCCTCTACCAACCTTCTATTGAAGAACGACGCAGAACCCCCACCGCTGGCGTTACCCGTGCGTGAGAGAAACCGCAGTGCCTGTCGACACTCCAAATGCCACTCGCTGTACTTTGGTCTGCAATAAATCCAAGGTTCTAGTTCACTAAAGCTAGTGAACCTAGGAAGCAGCCATCTGACGAACGGAGACCAGACCTGTTCATCATCCAGGTAGCGCTGCAGATGTCTCAGCCTCAGCGCTAACTTGCCCCTCAACAGCCAAGGCATCCCTAGCTCACCCTTTAACGGATGCTGGCAGCAGACAGAGCGGACCTTATCCTCCAACAAAAATCGGAAAAGGAGTCGTTCCAACTTGTTCAGTCACGAAACGGGACAAGGCACGATGGTTAAGCGGTAGGTAATCACAGATGCGATAAGCACCTCCCCGACCTCCACCCTCCCTTTCAAGGATAACCACCGCTCAGACCAGATCTGAATTAGGTAAGTCACCTTGCTCGCCACCTCACCCCAATTCTTCTCTATCTGGAGGTCTGGTCTAAACCAAGCCCTTAGCATTCTTACCGGCCCTTCCGTCCAGCGCCCTACGACGCTGTTGGAAGGCATTGACTTGTTTCTCAAAGTGCCGAGTTGCAAGCCGACTGATTTTCCCCGGTTAATTTTAGCTCCTACCACGGCCTCGTATTTCTTGATGGCTTCTTCCACAATCTGTAGGTGATCCACCTCGGGCACGATGAAGGTGGTGTCATCCGCAAGCGCCGTGACCGCCCTCCCATAACCTAGATCGCACAGGATGCCTCTTGGTCCCTTCAACCTCCGCAGCAAAGGCTCCAGAGCCAAAACATACGGAGAGGGAGGGAGTGGACATCCTTGATGAACAGAGCACTTGATGTTGAATGGATCCGAAAAGAAACCGCTCACCTGAACGATCGAGTCAATGTTACTATACATAGTTATTATCCAGTTGCGGAAGACGAGCCAAGCCCGAAAGACGCGAGGACCGTCACCAGGTACCGATGGTCAACCCTATCGAACGTTTTAGACATGTCTAAATGTATTAGTGCCCCACTATTGCCAGTAACCTTACTAACCCCCTCTCTAAGTTGTAGCGTATAAGGTGGATATTGTCGTGTATGGATCTGCCGGGAACGGCACATGTTTGTGCCTCCCCGATGAGTCCATCCACGACACGCGTCAACTGTTTTGCTAACGCCTTGGCCAAAATCTTCATCTCTGTATTTGGGAAAGTGATGGGCCTAAAATTGTCTACACTATCCTCCTTGTTTGGGTCCTTTCTAAGCAGCGTCACCACTCCCCGGCTCACAGATTTAGGAATAAACCCGTTCTGCTGCCAGTTCGTGAAGATGCAAGCCAGTAGACGAAATCCATTTAGACCTGGCGACTTGTCCCCGCCGTATTCCGCCAGAGCCTCCTCAACTTCCGCAGCTGTAATCGGACCTTCCCCCACAAGGGGGAAAACAAAGAAACACAAGTCTGCCTTCGGCAGATAACAAGATTATTTTCATCAAAACAATACAAACAATTTAACAACAGTTCAATTACAAAAATACAACAGTAAATAACACACAAGCAATAGCAATAAACACCAACCTTCAAAGAATACACGGCGCAGACTTGCAGAGAAGGAAGACAGCAGCCATGATCCCTTATTTTTAAGCAACTTCCAAGACGGACGGGAGGACTGAACCCTGTTAAAGATACCCATGGACCAGATGGTAGTATCAAACCGAGTGACGGATTAAGTCAACCTGTTGGAACTCAGTACTCAAAAAAACGGAACGAATACCACAGGGTGTCTCATCCGGTACTAAGAATTCCATCGCCTGAGACTGATACCTTATTTTATCGTCCCTGAAAGGATGAACGGCAAAGTCAAACTTGGGGACATTGGAACACAGAGAATATTTATCCAGAACAAATACCGCAAGGCATTGTCCTACATAGTAACATATGTGCCAGTTCGCTGCATACATAAAATATTATAAAAATCGTGTTTTTGAAAATTTGGGAATCGAAACTAAATCTTGATCTTGGTTGTTTCGGAGTTTGTCTTATTTTTAAATGTATTTATTGAGCTGAGGTTAAACCTCATTTTGAGTTTATAGATACAACTTTTAGACATAATAATGTACCGTTTATACAGAAGAGAACATAAGATTATGTGATGTTCATGCTTTTATCAACGATAAACCTATATTAAATCCATTAAAATTCTCGTTGTTGATAAATCAAGAATCGAAGGTGGAATCCTATACTTGACTCGACGGGAACATAAACTCGAAACTATAGCAGCTCTCAGACGAATCGGTAGCGCGTCGGACGAAATAGCTTATAGCATTTAATTACTGTTGCTAACAACTTCACAATGAAGCGAATATCAGTTTGTGTGTTATTTGTACCTTTATAAAACTTTGTTCCCAAATTTTGGCTATGAACTTTTCACAATTTGTAGGGGAACTAAAAGAGACAAAAACAAAATGAGCTAATCAAAGAAAATCAGGCACCTGAACTTTCAGAAAAGTCATAACTGATTTGTCCATTATAATGCGTCATAAACTGTTCGTTCTCTAGCGT
Source organism: Octopus bimaculoides (assembly GCF_001194135.2). Lineage (NCBI taxonomy): Eukaryota > Metazoa > Mollusca > Cephalopoda > Octopoda > Octopodidae > Octopus > Octopus bimaculoides. The sequence continues at coordinate 147,807,254 of NC_068983.1, read as the reverse complement.
AGATTACTGTCCCATTAAGTAAGTATGCTCACTTAGTCTATCTGTAGTGGCATTTTATATGGACGTAGAGTTTCCTAATTCATGTACGAGCCCTGTTAATTAAGTGTTTAAAAAAAATATTATAGGCGTAGGAGTGGGTGTGTGGTAAGTAGCTTGCTTACCAACCACATGGTCCCGGGTTCAGTCCCACTGCGTGGCATCTTGGGCAAGTGTCTTCTACTATAGCCTCGGGCCGACCAAAGCCTTGTGAGTGGATTTGGTAGACGGAAACTGAAAGAAGCCCGTCGTATATATATATATATATGTATGTATGTATGTGTTTGTGTGTCTGTGTTTGTCCCCCCAACATCGCTTGACAACCGATGCTGGTGTGTTTATGTCCCCGTAACTTTGCGGTTCGGCAAAAGAGACCGATAGAATAAGTACTAGGCTTCTAAAGAATAAGTCCTGGGGTCGATTTGCTCGACTAAAGGCGGTGCTCCAGCATGGCCGCAGTTAAAAGACTGAAACAAGTAAAAGAGTACTCTGTGAGATAAATTCTTATCCCTTCATGTTTCATTGAATCCTATATTTCATTAAATCATTAATTTGTTTCACCGTATATGATTGATTAAAGGATATTTACATTTAGTAGGATATAATAAAGAACGATTTATATTCATAAAATTGAGTAGCAGCAGGACAACAACAAGAACAACAACAATCGGATATTTAATCTGTTAAGCTTTATTTGACGATGATGTAATCAATCTTTACAAGTTACAAACAAATTGAAAAGGGAGATAACTATTGTAAGTATGATCTAAGGGAAGCAACTTATTCCTATTTTTGATATACGTTTAGTCATAGTATGAGATTTATTATTCATTTTCTGTTGTTTTTTTTTTTTGTTTTTAACTCGGGAAGTTCATGTATTCTATTTATGAGCATCGGAGTCAAACATTTTCCTCTCTAATTGTGTTTGCATCACATAAGTGAATATTTATGTAAAAATCAATAACAAGACGATGTATGCCTATATTTTGACATCAATATTAATCAAGATATCGTTCATTTGCCTTCAGTTACTCAAATATAAACGTACATACACACATACATGTCTGTGTTCGCTTATGTGTGTGTGTGTGTGTGTGTGTGTGTGTGTGTGCGTGTGTGAGTGTGTGTGTGCGTACGCGCGCGCGTAGTTTTGTTACTTCAAAGAAACAGCTGAAAATAAGAAACAACGCTTTGTGATAAGTGGCTATAACACTTTGGTCTTCTTTTGTATACATTCAGTAATAACTATATGTTTGTCAGTTACACTATTTCTACAATGTGAGCCGTTGTCTGCAGTTGTCGAAAAAGAAATTCTGGTCGTTATTTGTGATACGGTTTCGGTAATGTTATATCTGTGGGTTTTTCGAAACAAATCATCGGAGATTATGAGATTTATATAAGTCGTTATGACTTTGAATATTTCAATTATGCGTTGCTTATTAATAGAAAGAATATGATACTTTTTTTTTTATATAATATGCAATGATTGTGTCATTGTGCTATTGAAAGAGAATGTTTTATATACCCATCGACAAATGTTGTCAAGGTCATTGCTTATAGAAGCATTGCATTACTTGCTTTCAGGTCCTGCGTGGATAGTATTTGTTTGTGGACGGTTAAAAAAGAGCGAAGGATGGTATACGTATTTGCGTGTTCTTAAAGAAAACAGTAAGTTATTTATGTAGATAAAGTAGAGTGTGGGGACATTACTGAACCTTGTGTACTCCAGAATAGGATTGAAGAGAATGCTGATGGCACACGCTGAAATTGCGCGGGCGGACTTGAACATTCCGATCTAAGTAATGGAATCTAATGGTAGACCCTTGATGGGAAACTAAGGAGGATGTTCTGAAGTTAGGCGTAGCCATACGATTTAGTGATAATATTTGCAACAATATAAATTCAACAAATTTCTCAAAGGCAAAGAACTGCTGATGACATGTTATGTACCTTAGTAAATCTCGTATCAATCTTGCTATTGTAATTTAGTTAAAAAGTATCGCGATGTATTCGAAGTGGTGAATGAAGTGATAATATTGGTTTTAAATTTTGGCACAAGGCCAGCAATTTTGGCAGAAAGAGTAAGTCGATTTCATCGTTCTCAGAGCTCAACTGGTACTTATTTTATCGATCCCGAAACGATGAAAGGCAACAGTATTTGAACTCAGAACGTAAAGCGGACGAAATGCCACTAAAATATTCTACCTGGCGTCCTAACGATTCTGCTACGATGCTGGACGACAGCGTTTAAGAGGGGTGGGAAGAATGGATACCGTTTCAACCTGTTGGCTTTGCTTAAATTGTTTATATATATATAACACAGAGAGAGAGAGAGAGGGGGGAGAGGGGGAGAGAGAGAGGGAGAGAGACAGAGAGAGACAGAGAGAGGTATATAGAAAAATTATTAAAGCGATAATCACTAAATTCACAAATGTTGTATGCTATAACAAAATATTCATGTCAGTGTAACAGAACAGAACTACGCATGCTAATAGGAACTTACATTCTGCACAATTTGCATCAAGAATTTCTTTTGATAGATGCAGAATTATATAGGGATGACTGCCTTATAGTCACGCGTAATATGAACGGACATGAACTCAGTGGATTCGGAAAGAATCTAATCACTTTCTTCCGAAGAATGGGCTTACAAATCACACTAGATACGAACCTAACTAGCGTAAATTTCTTAGACATTAGCCTAGATTTACAATTTGATAAATTTAAACCCTACCATAAGCCTAACAAAGAGCTACGCTATATCAACAAAGGTCCAGTCACCCATCTGTAATTATTAAGAATATAGTTAGCAATATAGGAAGACGCATTTCATCAATATCTTCGGACGAGACAGCGATAGAAACTGCTCCTATTTCTGGACGACCACCTTCCGACATTGATGACGACACCATCCATAAAGTGTAAGCCGCCATTTTGGAGGATCGCCGCATAACTATTCAGCAACTCACCCAAAAAGTAAAGATAGGTGTAGGGTCCGTGGAAAAAATCATTCACGACCATCTGCACACGCGGAAGTTGCCTGCACGAGGGATTCCCCGGATGCTCACACCTTTTTCAGAAGCAGGAATGAGTCAATTGCCCCTAAGCTCTTTTGACAATGAGCCAAGAAAGCGAAGAAGATTTTTCCGGCGGACTTATCACACAGGAGGAAACATGGGTCCATCACTATGATCCTAAGACTAAAGTCCAGTCGAAGCAATGGAAGTATGATAACTCACCACCTAAAAGAAATTTCATGTCCAACCCTTAACAGGAAAGGCGATGTCTTAAAAGTCACGCAGGGATTCATAAAAAAAAAGTCCTTTTCAGTAAAGTGACTGCAATGCGGCAATTCGTTATTTACTGAGTAACTGAAGTAACAACATTACTCTATTAATTTGAAACAACTGTAACTTAACTTTCTCTCAATAATGTGCTCGTAGCTTATGTTGTTTTACCGTTTACCTATGTTGTATTTCTATTGTTATTTGATAACTCTATAATAGTAAAGTTGCATATCGTTATAAATATATACACATGTATACCTCTCGTGTTCCTGAAAATTTTGTGGCAAAGTAAAATTCCAATACATATTTCTCATTCGCTTTGCAATGAGATATACATTTGGCATTATGGAATTGTCAGGTTACAGGGTTTCTTCAACGCGATTACCTAAAATTATTTATCGCAGTCAATAGTGCATTGTAGCTTAATTGAGATACGCAGTAAATGGATGAATTATATATTGTTGAATTAGTAATTTCTAACATAGACACAAAACCAAACATTTTAAAAAGATATAAATGGATATATAATATATAAATATATAATATATAAATATATAATATATAAATATTAGTACTTGAAAATTATTTAAAAATTATAAAGTAGCTAACATTAAACTAATTTTGCAATAAATATAATAAAATCGCAACCAAGGGAAATAACCAAAATTTATAAGATGTAAGTTCCTTCCCCTTAATAACATTTCCTATGAAATGTAAAGAATTAATGTTTGGTTAATATTAGTTTTAAAGTTTGGCACAAGGCAAGCATATCCAACTTGAATTTCTATAAAGTAAATTGGAGTTCAATGTGCAAAAATATCCGCAAACAAAACTGGCCCGACAATTTGTCTATGCAAGACAGCGTTTAAAACTTAATCAGTTTATGTTGAAAGTGCAAACTTTATGCACTAAATATGTCCTAAATAAAAGGTCAGCATACCTAAAAATAAAATCCACAGAGACAGGAAAATTTTTACGAGACGTAGAACAAAAACCTAAAACCGATTGAGTAGGCAACTGAAAGAAGGTAAAAAGTCTGACATAAGACGGACACTCCAGTAAACTGGAGGCAGAATCAAATTCTCCTATAAAAAGAGCAGATGAGAGAGAGAGAGAGAGAGAGAGAGAGAGAGAGAGAGAGAGAGAGAGAGAGAGAGAGAGAGAGAGAGAGAGAGAGAGAGAGAGAGAGAGAGGGAGAGAGAGAGAGAGGGAGAGAGTAGAGCTGTGAAAAGCATAAAGACAAACCCAAAATCTTCCTATATATTTTCAAAGAAAACTACAATAATACAGTAAAAAATAGGATCATTGTCCCAAAGCAATGGTTCACTGACCAGGAACTTCAAAAGGGTATGTGAAATGCTCAGTGAAAAACTCAACACTGTCTTCACTTACTCACTAGGATACATGCAAGTATATACTCGGTTGAGAACCTTGGCAGAGGAAGGCAGGAACCATCGACATTGAGATGGCAGGCATAACGGCAGCTGTAGATGAAATGAACATAAACCCAGTAGCTGGTTCTGAAGGCTTCCCAGCTGTTCTTCTGAAATCATGTCAGCATGCTTTAACGAAACCATTTCAGATACTTTTCCACAGTTTCCTGTCGGGTGGTAAACTTCCGAAGAAGCTAAAAGGAGACATCATATGTCCTGTCCATAAAGGCGGGAGCAGAGCCGAGGCTAAAAACAACAGGCTATCTCTCTGACTTCATACATCAGCAAAGTCATGGAACGAAATGTCCGAATGAAACTGATAGCGTTCCTCGAAGAAAATGATTTGGTTTCCGTTCGGATAGAAGCAGACTCACACAGCTCTTACGGAACTATGACTGGGATTTGAAGCAGTTGCTCGATTATTCGAATGCTGATATGGTATATATTGACTTTGCAAAGACCTTTGATATGATGGTTCATGGTTCATGATACGTCGCAAGCTGCGAGATCTTGGCATATCTGGTAAACTAAGAGAGTGGTTACATGACTTCTCAAGACATACAAGTCAGGCAGTAGGGAAACACAGAGGAATCTCCAGGGAGCATTACACACACACACACACACACACACACACACACACACACACACA
>NC_068983.1:147797744-147801709 GCF_001194135.2 Octopus bimaculoides | reverse complement strand
TATATATATACAGTGTAAACAGAGTTAGCGATTATAATAGCTGACTAAGGGATAAAATATCCGTATATACTATCGGTATCCGTTACCTGTATCATCTCCGGGCATTGGTGTGCAGGCACAACGGGATAAACAAGACGTTATGAGGAACCAGTGCAAATAATCACAAAATGGAGAAAAACTCAGATTAACAAACACATCGGTTAGACCACATTTATAGCTTATTTTTTTAATACAAAGCATTACATAAGAAATAGGCAACGTAACATATCTTACGGCCCTTTCCGACTAGTTGCCAAAATGGTGTGTATAAATAAATGCAAGAATGAAGTTCTCCATCTTCATAGGGCATTCGAGTTAAAGCACGGAGCTTCATCAGAGTAAAATGCAAGATGTACAAGAAAAACAAAGGGAGGGAATAAAAGGGAAGAAAACTCGGCCTATGTTAAAAGCATATAATTTACCATCTTGGCGATACGAGGTCCGTAAGTAAAAGAGTGAGTTAGTAGTGGTCTAGGGAATACTACTATTTATTAACGGATGGATGCAGTTTAAAGGTGGGGTCAGGATGTTTAAAAAAAAAAAGATATCAAGAAAATGTCTATAAGGAAAATACAAACATGATTATCAAAGGGTGGTACCTATGCTAACTAAGTAAACTCAATTAAATGTAAACAATCGCTGTGGAGTGCTTAAGAAAGTTTACTCACAGAAATGATTACACCTATGGTTCACAATGAGGCATGTATAAGTCCAGCGGTCTCTACAATTGGTCAGTTACAATTTGAACCGAAGTCACAAGTTAAAACCGTTACAACGGATTTGTCTATAAAATAAACAAGAAAAAAAAAAGTTCCGGGGGAGAAGTCAGTGATATAGGGGGTGTGGGGCTGCTTATGTCCTTCAGCATCTTAACGTTATAACATGCATGAGCTAAGAGTGAAGAGAAGAAAGAATCCTCAGGTTATGGTTAAGGGGAGGCAACCAGTACTGGTAATTCAGTGATTCAATTAAGGCTACTCGGAAAAGAAAATTGGGCTTAACCTCATATATAGCAAATTGTGGTAATAATTGAATGTTTTATAGGTACACAAGAAAGATCTATATTACACACAAGAAAGATCCATCAATGCACAAATAAAATGGCACTTACAATTAGGCGGTTAATATTTAAGCCAAATCACACGTTGAATATTATCAAATAATGAGACTCCCTAGTTTCCACAGTATACTAAATATGCTTAATTAGTATTAAATAGTCATTAAAGTTATATAAAAGTTATATAAAGTTAATTTAAAAGAGTATATTCGCACTATATGGGTACAGTTAATGCTGAGTCCTCAGGCAGTTTAGTACTACGAGAAAAGTTACCTTAAATTAAGCAATTTACTAAACATACTTAGAAATCAATACCAAATACCCTAAGATGAGAATGAAATACTAATTAAATCTAATCATTAAAATTATAAACGAAGGTATATTAACTTCAAGTGGGTGCAAAAAAATACTTTTTCAATCAACAGGCTGTGCTTATATTATATTACCCTCAAAATAGATATTCCTATCAGTAAAATCTAATAACTTAAAAATTATAGTTAAATTATATATTAACTCTAAGTGGGTGCAGCCATACAATTTCAATCAACGGGCAACACATACCGCTCTACATAGTGCGACAAATTTATAAAATTAATAAAAGAAATTGAGAGTGAACGAAAAAGAAACCTAGAGAGAAAAAAAATGTGTAGGGAGTAACGGTCAGCATGGCCGGAAGAAGGAGCCTGGGTGAAAGGTAGATAATAACAGTTACCCGTTTGAACTAGGGTGCGCAAGTGCATGTGTGTATATGAGAACGGTGTGTGTGAGTGCGTATGTGTGGATGGGGAAAAACGCGTATGAATGTATGTTGGGGTGAGCTTAAAATTATATGGGCCTGTGTGTGTGTGTGTGTGTGTATAAGTAACCTAGTGCGTACATTTTGTGGGGTGGTGTACGTTTCATGTACTGGTGGCAATCTTTATATCCTAATTAACGTAGATGTATGGTTATAACGCCTAATATTGAGGTGTTCATCCTGAAAAACTCCCTCGTGTAAACGTTTTGTACAAAAGAAGATTTAAAAAATCTCGGTAGCAGATTTGGAATTCACTAGCACCGGGAGTGAAACTCCTAGAATACGCGCTTTCAGCGTATTTAGAATTCCTCAGCAGGGGGTACCCACTCATCGTATGTTTTCCAAATCTCACTGATGCGTATGCATACACACACGCGCGCGCACACATGCACACACACACACATATGTGCGTGTATCTATGTATGTGCATATGTCTATATATATATATGTATATATGCATATATATATGTATAAATATAAATGCATATATAGATACACATGTATATATATATGTATATATGCATACATACATGCATATATGCATGCATATATGCATGTATATATATATATCCACATATATATATATATATGTATATATATGAACTTGGAAATGGATGCATGGCGTTCAATTAAATAAGAAATAGTAAATAATATATAATATATATATATATATATATATATATATATATATATATACATGCATATATGGGTACAGGACGTCACCAATGGTTCAAACAACATGAAATACGTAAACAAACGAGTTAAATACATAAACAACGAGAAAAAATGGAAAACAGGGAAAGGTCCATTCATCAGTTCTCAGCTGTCTATCTACTCCCCATTTCGAACATTCAACGACAATATGAACCTTCAAAGACTGTTGCTCCTATAAATTCTAATACTAAGTAAAATACGAAAGACATCACTAATAACTAAATTAGAGTTAACTGTAATTATTTTTCGTTGTGTAACCAACAGTATTTTCAATTTCATTTCTTACTTTTTAGCTTTTATTTTATGATCTAACCCAAATACTCCTATAGTTATTATATTTTAAACCCACGCCGGCAGTAGCCTTCCTCCCGTATATAGGAATGTACCGCTAAATATTATAACTATTCTAATTCTATTACTAATTTTTTTAGTCGATCGAAAGATTTCCAGAGGTATGGTATGTAACAGGAATTGATATATCTTTACTTTCTTTCTTTCTCTTTCTTTTTCCTTTCTTTTTCTTTAACTTTCCGCTCTGATGAAGTTCCACTATTTAAGTTGGTATAATTAATTATTTACAACGGTAATAATAATTATTATTGTAGTAATTAAGCCTGATAATACCTTGAATAGCGCCAACAGAAACAGCCGTCAGATGAGATATTATCTTTTTATAATCAATAGATAATAATTGATGTTTATCAATTATCAATTTTATCTCCATTTTCTTTTTTCCTTAAATATAGATAAACTTCGGTTTATTCTTTTCCTTACCTATCATTTATAAGTATTAATACTAACACTCATAATCACGTACAGGTAAGAAGCCAGTTAATTCACTAGATACAAGTATCCCTTAGAAAGCTGTTATAACCTCTAAATTAACTCATATATATATATATATGTTTTTTTATAGAAATTATAGCTAGCACAGTGGAGGTGCAATGGCCCAGTGGTTAGGGCAGCGGACTCGCGGTCGGAGGATCGCAGCTTCGATTCTCAGACCGGGCGTTGTGTGTGCTTATTAAGCGGAAACACTTAAAGCTCCACGAGGCTCCAGCAGGGGATGGTGGCAGCCCCTGTTGTTCTCTTTCGCCCCAACTTTCTCTCACTCTTTATTCCTGTTTCTTGAGTAAAGCTGCGATGGACTGGCGTCCCGTCCAGCTGGTGGTGGTGGTGGTGGTGGGGAGGGGGACACACATACGCCATAGAAACCGGGAAACCGGGCTCATAAGCCTGGCTAGGCTTTAAAAAGGGCGCATAAAATAAAATAAAAATATGTGTGTGTGTGTATGTATGTATATATGCATATGTATATGCATGTATGTGTGTGCATATATATATATATATATATATATA
>NC_068983.1:147796414-147797470 GCF_001194135.2 Octopus bimaculoides | reverse complement strand
ACAATACAGTATAAAATAGAACGATTGTTCCAAGGGAATGACTCACTGACAGCAGACCGCGGAAGGATGAGTGAGATACTCAGTGAACAATTTGAAAGTGTCTTCACTTTCCCCCTTGGACATATGCTGATAAAAAATCCATCTGAATTCTTTGATATTGCAGCGCTAAAAACGGAGGTGCTAGTCATCGTTTACATAAAAATTGAGGAAACAGATGTAACAGCGGCCATAGCTGAAATGAGCTCATGCTTTACCACTGGTCCTGATGACTTCCTAAAATCATGTAAGCAGGCTTTAGTGAAACCACTTCAGATACTTTTCCAAAAGTTTCCTTGCAAGTGGTATACTTCCTAAAAAGCTGAAAGGAGGCATTATATGCCCTGTCCACAAAGGTGGAAGTAGAGCAAAGGCCCAAAACTACAGGCCAGTCTCTCCGATTTCACATGCCAGTAAAGTCACGGAGCGAATCATCAGAAAGAAGTTGATGATGTTCCTAGAAGAAAATGACCTACTGAACAATACGCAGCATGGCTTCTGACCAGGAAGAAACTGCCTCAAACAGCTCCTATAGCCCTATGACTGGATTTTCAAACAGCTGCTTGACCATTCAGATGTCAGAGTGATATGCTTTGACTTTGCAAAGGAATTTGATAAGGTAGATCATGGCATGGTATGTCATAAGCTACAAGACCTTGGCATCGCTGGTAAACTGGGAGAGTGTTGCATGACTTCCTTAAAAACAGAAGTCAGGTAGTTGCAGCCAACCCTTTCTCAGAAAACTCAAATCCTAAGTGGTATCCCCCAGAGAACTGTTCTGGGGCCATTACTGTTCATCATAGCCCTCTTAGACATGCCCACGGTCACTCGGACAGCCATTTTCACTAGCTATGCCAATGATACAAGATTATCACAGGCAATACAAGACCGAGATGACGTGGCAAGATTACAGCGGGACTTGAACCTGGTATACAAGTGGGTCGAAATAAACAACATGCAGTTTAATGCTGGAAAATTTCATGCACTGCACTATCAACTCACGAATACAGAACAATCTAC
>NC_068983.1:147787839-147794697 GCF_001194135.2 Octopus bimaculoides | reverse complement strand
TGTGTGTTTGTGTGTCTGTGTTTGGTCCCCCCACCATCGCTTGACAACTGATGCTGGTGTGTTTAAGTCCCCGTAACTTAGCGGTTCGGCAAAAAGAGACCGATAGAATAAGTACTAGGCTTACAAAGAATAAGTCCTAGGGTCGATTTTCTCGACTAAATGCGGTGCTCCAGCATGGCCGCAGTCAAATGACTGAAACAAGTAAAAGAGTAAAAGAGTATGTATATATGTATCTATATATATATGTATATCTGTTTGTGTGTGTGTAGATGCTTGTGTGTATATGTGTGTTTGTTTGAGTGTGTACTTATGTTTGTCGGTATTGCTATTAGTTCATGCATGTTTGTGGTTGTGCCTTTATGTAACAAGCATATGTGCATGTGTGCATCTATTTTATATTCATAAGAGATTTGACACAAGAGCTTCTAAATATGAGAATATATTTGTGGTTATCATTTTCACATATTCTTCTCTTTTACTAAGGCATCTCACGTATTTTCTCTTACATCTAATTTACACTGAAATGCATTAAACAATACTCTGTTAATATCTCGTTCAATTTTCACTGTTCATCTCTGTTTACCTCTTTCTTTCTTTCTTCCTTTTCTTTCTGAAGCCGTGTGTGACCAATATTTCTTGACGAATATCTTTCCAGCAATAAACAGACTACATGTTAGTTTGATAGCTCTGACGGAAACAGACGACTATAAAACAGTGTGTGGCATTGTAAAACGTCTCTAAGTTTGCTATTATATATGCACAGGTCTAAATGTTTCTGGCCAGTGTGAGTAGGACACTGGTGAGATTATGACACAGCTATGTCGTAAAATCGCTAACCGGCGTTGTGTGTTCTATTTATTAACCCTATGCCTGCTGAACAACTATTGTCGGCATTGGTTTTCATTTTCGACATTATATATCCAATTATATTGCAATCAATCTAACGAAGTAATTGCTTTTTTAAGCATTTATACGCATCTTAGATGTTTCAGTTAAGTTGCTGTACTTGGAAGCAAATTTTGAACGCAGTTCCGCACAGATCATTCACTCATTCGCTTATTCACTTATTCGCATAATGTATCCTTTTCTTTTCTCCAACTTGGTTTTCTCTCTCTTCCTTATGTAATCTCTTGAATCGTTGTTGTCATGTATACAAACTCTCTCACACATATATACATATATATATAACGTATATATGTATGTGCTTCGTTATATGTGTGTGCGTGTGCGTGTATAAGGATATATAATACGATTTGTCTTACTGTTTCAAGGAAGAGAAATGCTAAAGGCCTTCGCGTGTTTTTCTAGAGTGGCATGATAAAATTCTAAAGGATAAAATTCTAATGTCTTGCAAAGGAAAGATTGGCAGCGCTTGTAGCTTGAGATGTGGCACATACTAAACATTAAGAATGGCACGAAGAAAATAGTAGAACGTGTCGAGTGTGAATTAGTGTCCGTTTATATTTAGAAGAAAATAAAACGTATTATAATACATAAAACAGACTTTTATTTTATTAGGAACTGAAGCTTCTTGGATTTTTACTGTGAGATCAAAGTTATTAACCAAAAGTTTTACTTATAGTCATACTGCTTCTCTGTTTTAATCGTTTGAATAATCGACTGTGTAACGACTGATGAAGATTGTTTTTAAAGATGATAATGATGATGATGATTTCAACTATAAGCACAATGCTTGGAATCTACGGGGAGTGAGGAAAATAAGTTCTTGACTGGTACTTATTTAGCTACCCCGAAAGGATGAAAGGCAAAATCTTCCACGGCGGAATTAAAACCCAAGACCTAAAGACGGACAAAATGACATTTAGCCTTTCACTCGGTGTGGTAAAAATTCTGGCAGCTAGCTGCTTAATAACAACAACAACAGCAATAATAATAATAATAATAATAATAATAATAATAATATTGCGTGTGTAAACTGGGAATGCATACAATGAGTTTCTCTGCCCCAGGTGTACGGAAAACACTCGGCAAGAAATGGAAGAAAATTTAAAGAAAGAAGAAAAAAAACTTAATAATAATAATAATAATAATAATAATAATAATAATAATAATAATAATAATAATAATAATATCTAATTCCCGAAAATGAATGATAAACTGCCAGTGGAACAGAAGGGATGCAGGGGGAAAAGCCGAGGGACAAAAGATCAACTTTTGATAGGCAGAATGGTGCTGAGCGACTGCAAGAAATGACTTACTATCCTGGATATGGCGTGGATCAATTATAAGAAAGGGTATGACATGGTTCCCTGTTCCTGGATTTTAGAAAGTATTGTATTGGCACAGGTGTTTGATAACATCTTAAATTTTATCTGGAGATCAATGAAGAATTGGAATACAGAGTTAGCATCATATGGACAATTTTTGGCGAGGATTGACATCAAAAGAAGCATATTTCAGAGACATCGCCTATTACCATTGCTATTTGTGATTTGTATGATACCCCTCACACGGATACTACGAAAAGTGACATCGGTGTACACATTGAGAAGTGGTGGAGAAAAATTAAATAATCTATTATGTATAAATGACTTAACGTGAAATAAATGGTCTGATCACAACAGTGCAGATATTCGGTAAGGATGTTGGGATGGAATTTGGGACTAAAAAGGTGGGTATGTTTAGGTAGTATCGTCTGATGGTGAGAAAATCAAGGCCGTTGAGACTGATGGATATAGGTAACTGGGTATTTTAGAGTATGACAAGATCAAGGAAGATGACATTAAGGAAAGCTTTAGGCGAGAATATCTCAGACGAACCAAATAAATTATGGGAAGTAGACTCAATAGAAAGAATAAGATCAGGGCAATGAACACATGGGCTGTTTCCTTAATGCGATACAGCACAGGCGTCGTTAGATGGACAAAGAACAAGCGTGAGGAAATGGATAGAAAAACCAGGAAAGTGATGACAATTAACAAGGAACCACACCCCAAAATTGAAATTGTATGTGCCTAGGAACAATGGAAGAAGAGGCCTCATTGGATGCAATATTTGTGTAGCTGACGAGAAGTCTGGGATATTACATCAAACAGCAGAGTGAATCCTTGCTCGCTGTTGTTAGAAATGATAACACGATACCTACCGAAAATATGACGCGCCCAAAAACATTTAAACAACAAGATAAAAAACAAAGAATAAACAACTGAAAAATGAAAACAATGCATGGGCAATGGCTCAGAGAAATTTAAGGGAAAGACAAGATTAACATTTGGAGATAAAAGTGATGAAAGTGATGAAAGTGATCTGAAAGGATGCACTGTGGTACCCAAGGACAATCTCTGAGAACTAATTACACCAAGTTCCAAATAGATAAGAGCAGTGAATCATCCTTTTGAAGGATGTGTAGCAGCAAAAACGAAACTATCCCACATATTGTGAGTAAGTGTAACGAGCTGGTCCAAAAGCACTATAAAAGGAGGCACAGTAACGTGGCTAAGTTTACTCACTGGAGACTGTGAAACGTACGGTCTGGGAACAGCACGGAAATGGTACAAACAGGAACTAGAGGGCGTTACTGAGAACAATGAATATAAGATCCTGTGGGATTTTACTATCCACTGAGAATCCCTAATTGATGCTTGAAGACCAGACATTGTTGTGGTGGATATAGAAAAAAAGGAAACCGAGATCATGGATATTGCCATTCCTGGAGATGCACACGTAGATGACTAAGAGCTGGAAAAGATGAAGAGATATAGACTACTAAAAGATGAAAATGCAAGAATCTGGGCTATGAGAAGAGTAATTGTTATCCCAGTAGTTGTAAGGGCACTCGGAGCACTAGCAGCCATGTTCGAGGAAAATGTCAGAGAAATTGGAATTGACATGAGGGAAGAGCAGATCCACAAAAAAATGCTTTGTTGGGGACAGCTAGGATTTCAAGATTAGCACTTGAGTGTTGAGTGTCATCCACGATAAGTTAATTGACAGGTACCAAAGAGAGATCCTGTGAAACCTCTGACAATAGGTTGCTGTCCGCTCTCACAGAATCAACCAGAGTAAATAAGACTGAAAGCTCTGAAAAGTAAAATAATAATAATAATAATAATAATAATAATAATAATAATAATAATAATAATAATAATAATAATAATAATAATAATGGATATCATTGTAGGAAGATAAATATTAATAGCAAAATTATATTAAGCAGCATATTAACCACGATACTATAGCTAGACACAAGTGCATGAAAACTTTGGATCCTATTTGTTGTTAAAATGAAAAGTATTTCAACACAACGAATGCTGATTATAACAGCTCTACTACTACTACTACTACTACTACTACTACTACTACTACTACTACTACTACTACTACTACTACTACTGCTGCTGCTGCTGCTGCTGCTGCTGCTGCCACAACAACTACTACTACTGATGATGATGAGGATGATTATACGAAAGGTAGAAACCATGTTAATAATAAACTAACTAGGCAAAAATGATAGCTCAAGTAGAAAGGACAATTGGAAGACAATTAACTATGGCAATAATTGCAGGAAAAATAATGTAGTAACGTTTAGGCCAAAATACTCGAGTAGCAATTAAGCCTGAACGTGGAAATAGAATATAATTAACCGATGATCCTTAAGTAAAGCCTACTCACCTTACCTATAACCCCACTCGAACTAATGCGGTAGAAATAAAAATTATAGACGATTATGTAAGAGAAGCATAGTATGGTTTAATCCATCATGCACATTAAATTTTGCAACCAACATAACTTTAGAAAAACATTTCTTTATGTCTAGCTCATACTGAAAGATTTTAACAGACGTTCTGTGAAGCTGGTCAACTCCCCAACATTTAATATTGTCCAATACATAGCTAAGATTCAACAATACAAAATTAGACAGTTTATTTTCTAATTATAAAATCCCTAAAATTAACAATCTAAACAATAGCATTTATCCACCGAGATCTAATAATCAGGAAAATAACACACATCGTAGTACAACAATAAGCAATAATCCAAACGCATCCATTCGAGTAAACGAACTCTACAATTTTAGAAATAGTTCCTTGTATCCTACTTGCTGGATATTCCTTGGTAAGAGTGTTGTATATAAATGTTCCGTGCGTTTACTTGGAAATGTCTATGTATATATATAGGAGTGACCTCAAACAGGATTAAATGCAAATATTGCAGTCTCACTTGCAGATTTACGGATCGATGTAAAGCTAATTTTACACCTTTAGATAGTTTTTCATGTTGTTAAAGAAATTGAGTATGAACAACCATATAAATGTAGTTACGATACATGTAATTGTGTAAATCAAATCCCTTTAACCAACGAGATTATGTTATACGGTGTCCACACATGCATCGTATGTCCTACCAACACAATACTAAATAATAACCTTCTAACTTAAGCCTAAATGCACAATTATTATTACAATTACTATTCAAGCGTTATAGGTCTGTCCCTTCTAATTACTATGACTTCTACTTTTCTATGTTCCTGTATTTCTACCTTGCCAAGCTGATTTTCATTAGCAATTCAGTATTACTTCATTGATAGTAATAATAAAATACGATTAACGAATATCTTTAATTCATGAACTAATTAGCTTTAAACCTTTTCTTATAAACTAATTATACTATGGCTCCCGAATGTGCTGATGCTCCTTTCTGTATTTCAGTCGTAACTAAACTATTAACGTAAACCTTGTGCTCTAATAACACTACCAGTTAACTAAAATTTAACCCCTTTAATTTATTTCCAGATTTGTTTCTTGTACTTTTTTTTTATTATATGTGATTCCTCAATTTTAGCTTGCCATTTTCATTTACATAATATATAATCTTAACTACAGTGTAGTATATCATAATATTTAAGATTGATTGTGGAATAGCTTGATAGGCCATGAATCGATGTATGTATGTATGTATGTATGTATGTATGTATGTATGTATGTATGTGAATATCTCCTGCATAGGTATGAATATGTATGTGTATATATATGTGTGTGTATATATACGCAAATAATGATATAGACTGATTTGGTCAAGTAAGCAAAATGATGAACTACTATTTATGAAATTACTATTTGATATAATTTTTTTGTGTCCGAACTGATGAGAGAGAGAGAGAACGAGAGAGGGCGTGTGTATGTGAATACATGTGTAAGAGTGTATCTGGGAATATTAATATTAGGTGTATGTTTGTGTGTATTAGTGCCATTATCAAAGGTCTTAGAATGACATGTCTGTCTTAAATAAGTAGTGCGTGAAATTCCAGTTGTTTTGGTCGCTTTGCTATGCACCTAAGTACCTCGACTAAAGCAAAAACATGGTCTTTAACAAACCAAGTCTCCTCTGTCGATCTTTAACCCTGTAGAATTTAGATTTCTTTGTCAAATGTAATGTTTATTTATTCACATTGTTGTGAACTAATCATACGTCATCTTGTAGCGTTGAATTTTCAGATATTTGATTACTTAATTTCAAAATGACATTGTAGGATTAGAAACCAGGTCTGGCCAGTTTGAACAAAAAGGAAGTAGAATATTTGAGCCAGATACGGCCGGTTTAAATGTTAAAGTGTTAAACCCTATTTATTTTTCCTTCACGTCTCTGCATACATTGCTTGCTTATTTATTCCTTTATTTTATTTATCTCACTCTGCTTTCTTCGTCATATAATTTATTCATTTAGACACAACGTTTGTTGTCGGCACTCTGTCGCTTACGACATCGAGGGTTCCAGTTGATCCGATGAACGGAACAGCCTGCTCGTGAAATTAACGTGCAAGTGGCTGAGCACTCCACAGACACGTGTACCCTTAACGTAGTTCTCGGGGACAATCAGCGTGACACAGTGTGACAAGGC
>NC_068983.1:147785862-147787419 GCF_001194135.2 Octopus bimaculoides | reverse complement strand
CTGGTATTTATTTTAGTGACCCCGAAACGATGAAAGGCAGATTCTACTTCGGCGGAATTTGAACTCAGAACGTGGTGAAAAGAGACGGAATTTGACCCAGCCATTTTCAAGAAGTCAGGGAATTTCATCTCTGCTGCGGCTACCGGAGTCCATAGGGCTAAATTTGCTTTAACCCACTCCCAGTTCACCGCAGCAGTCAAATTAACATTTAAAAGCCTGGGTCCACTGTCCCCCAAGCCCTACCGGATGGCATCAGCAATCCATCCGGCCTCGGTGCCTGGGGCAGACCACAACCTAGTGAAATCATAAATCCAGCTATCTGAGTCAATGAGTCTCAAAAATATATGAAATGAAAAATATGCAAAAATACTAAATGTGAAGAATCAACATAGACAACAGCGGCACAGATACTAGTGAACCACAACACAGCGTGCAATTGCCATAGTAACAAGCTGCTAATGTCACACTGTCTGTTGATTGGCTAAAAATGCCCAAATTTCCAAACTTTAATTCCAAATAACATCAGATTCTTTTATTTACGAGATAAAGTAATTGGTTGGTTGTAATCAAAATTCAGAGTTGCATCGATACATCAAAATTGAAAGAAATCTGAGCAAAAGTAAGTGGAGGTTCATTTTGTAAATGAGAAAGACTAGATCCCGGAACCACGCTGTCTCTTCGTTTCAGCCATGGCAAAAATCGACGAACAGGAGAGAAGCGCTACAAAACAAAGACGCACCACGTGGCAGCACGACTTCAGACGCCGGTCAGTAGACTGATGCCTGATCGTTGCATCAAGTGGCTTCTACTGGCGGAAGCTTGAACTACAATGGGTTTGACCTACAGAGAACATTTCCAGTTACTTTTGGGTATACCCTTGTATGCAGGATTCATGTCTTCTATATGTATTTCTGACCCTGACGTTTATGAAGTCTGCTCATATAACCTTGTTCACAGGATACAGAGCAGGGGAAGGGTTTACCATTTGGAAAAATTTTGAAAAAAATTTCGAGTGAAGGAAACTATTGTTTGTCCCTTCAATAACAAGCATCGAATTCCTGAGCCAGAATTTGAATGTCATTTGGTTTTTATGTCCTGATAAAGCCATATATTATTAATATCTACAATGGTATCGAGTACTCTTCCGATAGTCGACACTAAACGTGTGTGTGTGTGTGTGTGTGTGTGTGTGTGTGTGTGTGTGTGTGTATGTGTGTGTGCATGCGCGCAAACACACACACACACACACATATACACACACATAGATACATACATGCACACATACATGCATACAAATATATAAATACACACACATACGCACACACATATATATATATATATATATATATATACCCACATGATATTTATCGGTGCACGCATTTACACAGATATCTTAATCTTGGTGGATTGTTCTTTTTTTTTTTTTTCGTTTTCTATTATATAGTTTTCACTGGTGACAGCAAGCTGTACTGTAAATCAGTAGAGACAGGGAGTGGCTCCACAGTTCAACAAACAACTAAACCTACCACCAAAACCACCACCACCGCCACCGCCGCC
>NC_068983.1:147781614-147785709 GCF_001194135.2 Octopus bimaculoides | reverse complement strand
TGTTGTCTTATCTTATCACTGGGTTGCTATGGAAACAAAGATATGCGAAAGGGCCATATTTTATGAGTAGTCACCTATGTTACTTCTTCTGACAGTATTTACCTTGGAAGACAGACATAGTAGCAGCATGAAGTAAGCTCTTAACTCACTGATACCAAATTGCAGTTTCAATCCCCAGCTGCAATCACCATCCTTGCTAATAAAAAGAAGATCACAGAACTCTAGATTCTCTACTTCACTCAGAAACATACAAACACACACACACACACACACACACACACACACACACAAACACGTACCCACACACACACGCACACAAACACACACATGCACACACACATACAAATGCAGTAACACCCCCTCCTCCCATCTGGCACCACTGGGATCGGAGAGTTGTCAGTTTCCGGATATCTTATCAGCACAACTTTAATTACCACAGCATCTTATAAAATTCATTAATACTCTCTCTATATATATACATCCGTATTACCATTAATGTTCTGAAATAGCTGTCTAGTAAGAAGTTTGCCTCCACCTACATACTTCCCAGTTCAGTCCCACTGCGTGGTACCCTGAGCAAGTCTCTTCTACTGCAGCCTCGGGCTGAATAAGGCCTTGTGGGTGGATATGGTAGACGGAGACTGAAAGAAGCAGGCCCCATATATAGATAGATAGATAGATAGATAGATAGATAGATAGATAGATAGATAGATAGATAGATAGATAGATACATACATACATACATGCATACATACATACATACATACATACATACATGTGTGTGTGTGTGTGTGTGTGTGTGTGAGAGAGAGAGAGAGAGAGAGAGAGAGAGAGAGAGAGAGAGAGAGTGTGAGTGTATGTGTCTGTGTCTGTGTTTTTCTACCACCACTGCTTGACAACCGGCCTTGGTGTGTTTACGTCCCCGTAACTTTGCAGTTCGGATAAGCAGAATGATAGAATAAGTGCCATGGTTTACAAATAAATAAATAAATAAATAAATAATAACAACAACATGAACAATAAGAACAGTAATAATAATATGTACTGGGGTCGATTCATTCGTTCGACTAAAATTCTTCTGGGCAGTTCTGCTGCATGGCTGCAGTCTAATAACTGAAGCAAGAAAAAAAGGAGAAAAACCGGTTACTCTCTTACTTGTTTCAGTCACTTGGCTGCGGCCATGCCGGAGCATCGCCTTTAGTCAAACAAATCGACCCCAGGACTTATTCTTTGTAAGGCCTAGTACTTATTCTATCGGTCTCTTTCGCCAAACCGCTAATGTTACGGGGGCGTATACACACCAACATCGGTTGTCAAGCGATGGAGGGGGAACAAACACAGACACACACACACAATTATATGCGTGTGTGTATGTATATAATTTTGTGTGTGTGTGTGTGTGTATGTGTGTGTACGAACGGCTTCTTTCAGTTTCCGCCTACCAAATCCACTTACAACGTTTTGGTCGAGGCTATAGTAGAAGACAACTTGCCCAAGGTCCCATGCAGTGAGACCGAACTCGGAACCATGTAGTTGGGATGCAAGCCTCTTACTACAACAGCCACTCCTGCGCCTGTGCCAAGAATTAAGAAAAATAGGAAGAAATGAAATATAATTTAAGGAAAGAAAAGTTTTATCAACTTAAATCCAAGCACTGTAAATAAAGTAAAATATATAAAAGTAAAATATATAAAAAAAATATCTGCAATAATAATTAGCGACAGAAGCAGCATTAATACCAAAAAGTAATCTTTATATCCAAGTTAAGGTGAATGTATCGTTAGAGCGCCGAATACTGCGTTACTTACCTGGAAAGGTCCTCTTATATGGACACATGGGGCATAACTGCCAGATCACAAAATTTCGATGTGCCGCGTCTCTCCACGGTGTTATAATAATACATCCACTTTAAGTTCGATATAAAAATTGCCTTTTGATATCAATATACTTTTGTCGCTATTACATATTTTTAATAAGCCTGTTGGCTGTTTGAGTGTCAGACGTCAGGTTGTTGCATACAGCCAAACCTCACAGCAAGCAGTATATGGAAATTTAGTAACTGTTCAGGTTCCGATGTCACAAACAGCCAAATAAGCTTATTAAGGAATAATTAATACCAACATGTCAGGTCGCTCTTGAGTGCTACTGGTACCATGTAGTCCAATACAACCTGTTCCATGGTCGGGTCGTTGGCGACTAAACTGGCAACCCCACCAGGCCTGCTTGGTGAGGTGGGTGTTTGCTGAACACCCTGCGGGACAAAAATATAAGACCGCTTCTCCCAGGCCTGCAAGGAATTTGGGCTGACCATCAGCCTAAAGAAGACAAACGTTTCTGGCGCAAGTTACACCAGCACAACCAGCCATCACCATTGATGACTACGAACTTGAGGTTGTTCATCAATTTACCTACGTTGGGTCCACCATCACTGACAACCTCTCTCTCGATGCCGAGACTGACAAGAGAATTGGGTAGGCAGCCACTACGCTCGCGCGCCTCGCATCAAGTGTGTGGACAAACCAAAAGTTGACAGGGAAAACAAAGATGGTTGTGTACAATGCCTGTGTCCTCAGCACCCTGTTGTATGGCAGCGAGACATGGACCACAAACGCCGTCAGGAAAAAAAGCTGAACAGCTTCCATCTCAGAAGCCTACGACTCTTACTTTGCATCTCCTGGCAGGACAAGGTGACCAACACCGACGTCCTGACTCGTGCTGGCCTCCCTTCCATGTACACCTTGCTAAGACAACGTTGACCACGCTGACAAGGCCACGTTCACCATATGGAGGTAGCCGAATCCCAAAAGACATTCTCTACGGAGAACTCGAGGCAGGACAGAGGGAAAAGGGCCGCCTGCAGCTACGGTACAAGGACGTGTGCAGGAGGGACATGAAGGCGCTCAACATTGACATCAACTCCTGGGAGGGCCTGGTAGCGGAGCGCATCAGGTGGAAAAGCACACTTCTCAAACAGCTACGGATCGGCAAAGAGAAGCTGTCAGCTGTCAGCTGCAGAAAAGCAAGCCCGACGTAAGGGATCAACAGCCGACAGAGCAGAATCCACACACAGATGCGATCTATGCGACCGAGACTGTCATTCTCGCATTGGTATCCATAGCCACAGGAGACGCTGCTCAAGCCGTGCGTCCCAACCTAGACAATAAATGGACGGACGCGATACCCATGGTCAGCCATAACCGAAGGTGGCCTAAGAATATCAACAGATGTATATTGATACCAAAAGGCAATTTTTAATGTCCAACCTAAAGTGGATGTATTGATAGAGCACCGAGAAGAGACGTAGCACGTCGAAATTACGTGATCTGGCAAGTTCGGTACCCGTTACAGACGGTTCTCGTCTTCCATCGATATAAATATGTGTGCTTTTATGCACCATACGTTCGTATGAGGAGTTCTATATTGCAGTGTTCGGCGCGCTAAAAATACAACCACGTTAAGTTCGATATAAACATTGATTGTACTGTACTTTGAGAAGCAGCGATCCATTTTAGATATAGTAAAAAAATTTTTTTAATGACAATTGATTAATTAGCACAAATTCTCTTGGCTTTGAATTAAGAACACATTTTTGCTTATACGTATTTTTTCTGGGTGCTCGTTACTTGAGAGTTCCGGTTATTTGAGTATCGGATAAGAGAGTTTACTGTTCATACTTGGCCGAGTGGTTAAGAAGTTTGCTTCTCAATCATATAGTCCACAGTCTGACCCAACGGCGTGGTATCTTCGTCAAATGTCTTTTACGAAGAGTTGAGTTGAACTAAACTTTGATGGGAGTTTAAATCGGTTAGACGGAAACCGCTGCGTAAAAGCTTCTCGGATGGACTGTATTTGTAATTCAAAGGACCAGCCCCGTCGCACTGTGTCACATTGAATTCACTTGAAAATTACGTTAAAGGCACACAATTCTGTGGAATACTCAGCCACTTCGCACCCTAATTCAATGAATAAGCCATTCATTTCCTGGAGCGACCGGATGCTTATACGTCGTTCTCGACGGGAAAGTTCATTACGAAAATGTGTGTGTGTGTTTGTGTGTGTGTGTGTGTGTGTGTGTGTGTGTGTGTGTGTGTGTGT
>NC_068983.1:147778997-147781497 GCF_001194135.2 Octopus bimaculoides | reverse complement strand
ACACACACACACACACACACACACACACACACACACACACACACACACACACACACACACACACACATCATTGCATTTGCAAGGATATGGTCTAAAATATTCACAGTGAAAGGAAGTTATGGTGGTTTTCACAGTATCATTCTGCCTTACGTAGCCGAATGCAAATACATCAAAACCAAAGCAAGATTAAAATAATGGGATGGAGTGAAACAAAGGTCATGTTTTGAGTTACCAAAGCTTATTCAACTGAGAAGTTATAGTCAAGTTTGACCGGTTGCTTGCCTGATATTTCTTGAAGGAATTTGTTTAGTGGTCATCGGAAAGTTACGTGGTGTTTCTTTTCTTCTGTCCTTTAGAATAATTTTAATTAGAGCAAGGTAGGTTAAAGCATTATATTTGTGTCACAATGTAGTAAATTTCATCTGTGTAAGCGACATAGAGACCGACGTCCTCAATTCCTAGTGATTTTAATACGTAATGTTATGATCATTTGGTCAACGCTTATAGTTTATTTTCTACATTGTACGAATGATGCTTAGAAGCGATCCCTTTAATTATATAATGCATGTAATGTTTTATTTGGTAGCGGGACAATTAATGAGCATCGTAGCATTTATTCCAGGTGAGACCTCGTAAAGGAAGAGAAAAGAAGAATGCTAACATCTGGACCAGTGTTCTGAGAATCCAGAAACGCATTGTGCGTGTCATATCAACTTTATTGCTGATGCAAGTATTTCACCTGAGGTTGTCAACAATTATTTCTAATTCTCTGATGTTGTTAGATACCATTAACAGTTCTCTTACGAGAAGAGACATTGTTGATTAAACACATCCCCGTTCTAAAGTGAATGTGTCCAGATTTTATCCCCATTTAATAGCATTAATTTTTGCCAGTTTACATTATGTGAATCAGACAGAAATTTTATTCGGTCACCTATTCTATTGGCATCATTCTGGGTACTAAAAGTTAGCTGCGAATATTTTGCCATGTTTAAAGGTATTTGTGATGCTTTTATGTAAATTATGAAGAAATGTAGTTCCAACACATTCCCTGGGGAACACTTCTATGGACTTTTTTCTGAGCTTCAGTGGATTCCATCAATTCCAGCATGGGGTATGCTTAAGAAAAAGCACTTTTTCCACTGCAACAATTTTCCACGAACACCTATGTGGAACAATTTTAACAACAGAATATTATTGTCAGTTCATGTGAAAGACTTACTAAAGTCGATAAAGGAATGTAGAAACTGTCAGGAAGAATCTGTTACATCGACAGCTTTGCTGGCTAGAATTTAGAAAATTGTTGCTTTCCATGAAATCAGTTATTCTTGATCTCATCAAATTCTCAAGGTTGATTGCTGCGAGTAACCTGATTCCGTTATTTTATTTTATTTTTTTTTTAGAGTAAAACAACTAGATGTATAACCTATGTCTAGGGATTTTCTTCAGTCAATAGCTGGAGATATAAGTTGATGTCGGGTTTCTTTCAGGACATTAGTCGGAAATCTATACGAAATTACAGTTGGATGATGTTTTTATTTGATTTATTACAACGATAATGTTTGGCGTACCGAGATGTTTGGAGATAATAAACTCAGGGTTAATTATTTGACGCTCTCTAAATTAGCTTCAATGGTATCACTGTAAATATTGTAATATGGTTTTTGTAGAATCTTCACCGTTTCTTTAGCATTATCGTGGAGAATTTTGTTTTTTGATGATAAGTAGAGCGATGGTCTGGATAGTGGTCTTTTGTTTATTGGCAAATGAATAGTTTGTATTCCTTTTCTCAGTGTCCCAGTCTCCTTTTCCATTCTTTTGATTGTTGATGAAAGTTCTCATGCTGATCTGATGATTATACTATTCTATCGACTGTGTATTTTGTTGCTGGTAATACTTTAGTTGGTTACTTTTATCTCTCTTGGGAACCTATTGCTATTTTTGTCTACGAGTCTTCTTGGGGGGGTGTTTTCAACATGCGTTGCTGACAATATTCTCAAACTTCAGCCAAGTTGCTTTGATGTCGACGGAAAACCTAACTACAAGTAAAAGGTTATGTCTGATTGATCTCTAATTTGCTTTGTGCAGGTCCATTTGGTCAAATAGGGGTGCTAGTGTAAATGTGCTTGGTTTTCTTTTAGAATTTAGGAAACTATGAATGCAAATTACTATGTGATATTTAAGAAACTTTCTCAGCTGAGATCCTGTGGATATTGTTAGAGTGGTTAGTATACTACTTTTTTATTGACTCGTTGGCTCATGTATGTCAAGATAGATAAAAAGAATCCATTAAGTTAAACAACAGGCGCAGGAGTGGCTGTATGGTAAGTAGCTTGCTTACCAACCACATGGTTGTGGGTTCAGTCTCACTGCGTGGCACCTTGGGCAAGTGTCTTCTACTACAGCCTCGGGCCGACCAAAGCCTTGTGAGTGGATTTGGTAGACGGAAACTGAAAGAAGCCCGTCGTATATATATATATATATATATATATATATATAT
>NC_068983.1:147778197-147778932 GCF_001194135.2 Octopus bimaculoides | reverse complement strand
TGTGTGTGTGTGTGTGTGTGTGTGTGTGTGTGTGTGTGTATGTTTGTGTGTCTGTGTTTGTCCCCCCACCAACTTCGCTTGACAATCGATGCTCGTGTGTTTACGTCCCCGTAACTTAGCGGTTCGGCAAAAAGAGACCGATAGAATAAGTACTAGGCTTACAAAGAATAAGTCCGGGGGTCGATTTGCTCGACTAAAAGGCGGTGCCCCAGCATGGCCGCAGTCAAATGACTGAAACAAGTAAAAGAGTAAAAGAGCAGTAAAAGAGCAACGACATTACTGCTGCTTTGTTTGGATTTGAGATGCAGTTACTTAGTTTCAAAGTATTTGTAAGCAATCCACATAGAGCATGAATTGCCTATCATTCATACGTTACGAAAATTGCATTTTTGGATAAAGGATTTGAATTTTTGCGAGTCATTCTAGAAAGAGGATAGATCCGACTACCATATTTTCCTAAGTCTGGTGTAATATTCACTCTATTTTTATTCACAGTGCCTTCATATGATACATCTTCGTCTATGCATTGGTACTTGTAACATTCTTTGTGTGGAATGGGAGAGATACGCATATGTATGAATGTATGAATTAATTCACGCATGGATTTATGTATGTAAGCGTCTATCTATCTATCTATCTATCTATCTATCTATCTATCTATCTATCTATCTATCTATCCATCTATCTATTAGCTAACTAGTTATTAATCGATATATATATATATATATATATATA
>NC_068983.1:147774502-147777754 GCF_001194135.2 Octopus bimaculoides | reverse complement strand
CGATTCTTCGTTTTATTTGCTGTTTTCATTTTAAATTTGCTTTAACCCTAACCCTAAGCCTAACCCTAACCCTAACCCTAACTCTAACCCTAGGGTTAGGGTTAGGGTTAGAGTTAGGGTTAGGGTTAGGGTTAATTGTTTCAGAATCGTTTGTTTATGTAGTCGGCACTTAATGTATATCGGCTGAATGGACGTCAGTGATTGGTTGAAATTACAGAAATACGACAAGTTTAACATGGAATAATTTATGGATTTCTTTTTTTTTTAAGAAGACTAAGAGAAAAAGATGTTTTATATGACACATTCTACCAGTGTTCCAAGTTTCAAAGTGTTTCGTTAATGAAAAATGTGGCCCCCGTTTTAAAAAGGATCCTATTAAAGACTTAAATGCGAAGTTTAAACAAAGAGGAAAGTAGAGAGTACTCGATACTGATAGTAGTGTTAGCACATTTATTAAAGCTCTCTCCCACTTTTTCTCTTTACCCCACCTCTCTATATCCCTCTCTTTCTTTCTTTCATTCACTTATTTTAGTCTCTGAATATATGCATGCGAACACTCACTCACACACAAACGCGCGCGCACATATACGTACATACAAATGATAGACCGCATTTCGAGGGAGTTTATAATTTTAAGATACCTTGCAAATAAATAAATAAATAAAGTATGGTTGCCACTGGAACGTCTTTGAATATGAGTATACTAGATTAAAGGCGTCTGGGGCTAAACAATAACATACAGGAATTTAGAAGCTAAATAAAACTTGTCAGGGTTACACAACTTTAAAATGTCTGGCATGAGAATATAAGGCACATCTTTCAGAAGAGTATTAGTGGCGAACGGTAAATGAAAGATTCCAACCTGGAATCAAAACCTGGTGAAAGTAGGTGCTCTATTGTCTAGCATTTATCATTGTTTTACCTTTTACAGGTTTTTGTGTTACCCGAGAGCGTACTTATCTCCTCCTCTGGCAGTTTAACAATAAGACAGGGGAAATGTTGGATAAATGTGGAGTAGACTCACTATAAGTTCAACATCCGTTTGATTGTGAAATGTTTGTACAGCTAACATCGGTACCAAGAAATGAAAGCAAAGCGACGTTGGAATTGTTCTATCTATTGTAGGTGCAATGGCCCAGTGGTTAGGGTAGCGGACTCGCGGTCATAGGATCGCGGTTTCGATTCCCAGACCAGGTGTTGTGAGTGTTTATTGAGCGAAAACACCTAAAGCTCCACGAGGCTCCGGCAGGGGATGGTGGCGAACACTGCTGTACTCTTTCACCACACCTTTCTCTCACTTTTACTTCCTGTTTCTGTTGTGCCTGTAATTCAAAGGGCCAGCCTTGTCACTCTGTGTCACGCTGAATATCCCCGAGAACTACGTTAAGGGTACACGTGTCTGTGGAGTGCTCAGCCACTTGCACGTTAATTTCACGAGCAGGCTGTTCCGTTGATCGGATCAACTGGAACCCTCGACGTTGTAAGCGACGGAGTGTCAATAACAATTGTTGAATAATGTACGTTAAGAGAGAAGCAAGTATATGCTTGGAGAAGCCGTGACCGTTCTAGTTTTAATGTAAATGATTCTTTTTACTACACAATATTTTAACAGTCCTCCAAATACAAGAATTTGCTGACCATTACGCTTTGCTGCTCGTGTTGTTAAAATCCTGACATTCAGCGGAATACTCAGCCATCCTGTTAAGTTCTCTCTCTTTTTCTTCAGATCTAGTCTCTTTTATGTGCTCCAGGATAAATCAGAAATAAATCCGTGGCAAGTTCATATATAATTTCATTGGGCAAACTTTTGCCTATGTCAATTCCTCAATCGGAAAAATCCTGTTTGTGTTTTTGAAAATTTTCGCAATTAAAGACCAAACAGTTTCGGCTCAAATTGAACCAGATACCTACTACAGTAGCATTAACCGAATGCGCAAGATTTTTCTCAGAGAGAATTGAACTTTTCTTTGCAATTCAGATGAATCACTCATTTAACGTTTTTCAGACTATTTACAATAATGAAGTAGATAATCCTATACTGCTATCTTCTAGCAACAAGCTAACGACCTAACAACATTTTCTGTATGTGCTTGCCCAAGCTGC
Source organism: Octopus bimaculoides (assembly GCF_001194135.2). NCBI lineage: Eukaryota > Metazoa > Mollusca > Cephalopoda > Octopoda > Octopodidae > Octopus > Octopus bimaculoides. The sequence continues at coordinate 147,775,651 of NC_068983.1, read as the reverse complement.
CAGAAAAAATATTTGCCATTGACACGGAATTTGAAATGATGATCGAGGTGGTGACTAGTACGATGACAATATAGCTAGTATGGTGGGATTGATAAGGCATTAGCTTCGCAATCTCAGGGTCTCAGGATCGATCCTGCAGTGTAGATTCTTGGACAAGCGTTTTGTACTATGTTCTTGAGTCATGTAACTGGGAAAACAAAAACCTAAGCGTAAGATCGTCTAATGGATCTAAGAAGCCGGGAGAAGAGGGGAAGAGGAGGAGGAGAAGGAGGAGGAAGAAGAGAATAAGGAGAAGAAAAAGATGATGTTAAGAGTAGGATGTGGAAAAGAAGTGTGTGTGTATATATATATGTGTGTGCATGTATGTATGTATTTACACACACATATATGTGCAAATAAACGTGTGCATGTACGTATGTACGTACGTACGTATGTATGTATGTATGTATGTATGTATGTTTGTATGCATGTATGTATGGTTGTATGTATGTTTGTATGTATGTGTTTACACACACACATATATATATGTGCGTATAAACGTGTGTGTGTGTGTGTGTGTGTAACATATACTTGTATAAACAAGTAGAGTAAGATTCCTGTTTCAAAAGCCAGTTTTCCTCTGGGTACAAAAGTCGCGATAGAAACACTGATACACTTCGATTACTTCAGTTACAGACAGACTGTGATATAAAAACTACTTGAATGCTTTATCTTTATCTATTTCTACCATGACTTTTGTAGTTCTAACATCATACGTAAATTGAAATTTCTAACGTTTATTAGCTTATATGTGAGGAGCAATCTGACTGTCTATTATGTATGTATGTATGTATGTATGTATGGCGTGTACGTGTGTGTATGTGTATCTATATGCATATGTATATGTACGTGTGTATGTATGAAAGTATGTATGTGTAAATGTCGGTAAATTAGTGTGTTTGTATGTATGCTTACGCATATAGTTGTACCGTGTGTGTTGGTATATACTTACATATAAGTAAATACATATATGCGCATACTTTTGTGTGTGTTTGTGTGAGTGTGTGTGTGTGTGTAAACGTGTATATATATATAGGTATGTATAGCTTTTTCTCTCTCACTCACTCTCACCTCTCTCTCTCTCTCTCTCTCTCTGTATATATATATATA
>NC_068983.1:147772840-147773853 GCF_001194135.2 Octopus bimaculoides | reverse complement strand
TATATATATATATATATATATATATATATATATATATATATGTATATATATATATATATATATATGCATATGAATAATGCTAGTGTGTTTGATCGTATGTGTAGGTGTGTGTGTTTCTGTTTTGTGTTAACCTTTATGTGTGTTTGTATACGCGAGTATATATGGTATGCATGTACAATTTCGTATTTTCTCCCTTTGTATTTCGGTGTCAGTTCTCTTTCATGTAAAATTACTAATATTTGTTTTTATTCGTTTACATCAAGGTAAGTTAATGTGTGTTTTCGCTATCAAATAATAAATTCATTTAAACATCAAAAGAAGCAAATATAATGAAACTTTAAAATATATAGCTGTAACGCCTTAAAATTTCCATCGCTTTTTTGATTGGTTATTCACTAATTCTTGCTGCGGACTTTTTTCCGCTTTTATTTTTCTCTTTTTCATTTATCTATTTGTCTTTTATTTAATTTATTTTATATATGTACATTTTTTACTTTTTATGTAGTTTGTAGAAACCGGTGTGTATATATGTGTTTGTGTATATGTGTGTTTTTTTAGATCAATGTCGTAAAATTCCTTCGTCCTTTATCGATCCTGCTTGATTTTTATTGATCAGATGCATCTATCAATGGGTGATCAATGTTATTGATTCGTCGAAATGAAAAATGACTAAGCAATATTTTTTCAAAACTTGCAGATAGTCGAGTGACTTGGTTTTTCAGCGTATTGGTTTAAAACCCGCTATTATTACCCAACTCTAGTTCAGTCCTCGTCGATCAAAAGCATAACATCTCCCCCTCCCCATCTCTCTCTGACTATGTGATTAAAAGTTTGTTTTCCAACCACATAGTTCTTAGTTCAGTTTTACAGCAGGGTACCTTGGGCAAATGTATTTTACTATAAAAAAGTCTTATATGTGGAATTGGTAGTCGGAAACTTAAAGAAGCCATCGTATACATATGTGTGTGTGTGTGTGTGTGTGTGTGTGTGTGTGTGTGTGTGTGTGTGTGTGT
>NC_068983.1:147763136-147771385 GCF_001194135.2 Octopus bimaculoides | reverse complement strand
TGTCTGACGAAAAGCTATGTTCAGTGTTAAAAACCTACTCTTCTTTCCACTTTTCCTGAGCGTTTGACTAATACATTCCATGTGTATGTCCTCGTGTTTTGTTATATATATGCATATATATACATACACACACACACAAACGCGCGCGCGCACACACATATGTGTGTGTGTGTGTTTGTGTGTCTGTGTTTGTCTCCCCCAAATCGCTTGACAACCGATGCTGGTGTGTTTACGTCCCCGTAACTTAGCGGTTCGGCAAAAGAGACCGATAGAATAAGTACTAGGCTTACAAAAAGAATAAGTCCTGGGGTCGATTTGTTCGACTAAAGGCAGTGCTCCAGCATGACCGCAGTCAAATGACTGAAACAAGTAAAAGATGGCGAACGTGGATGGCGAACAAAGGTGTGGAGTGGAGTAAACGCATTTGAAGAGGCCAGGATAATGCAAGTAAGATTCAAAAGAGATCTAAGGAAGTATGTAACGATTGAGAAGGTGAATGAGATTGACCTTTTTGTGTGCACAGTCTGTGACAGACCCTGCCTGCCTTTTGCTGGCCTCAAATCTCATCTGCGAACGCAGGGAAAACGAACCTCCATCAACTATTATGACTACATGTCTGTGTACACCTTTGAATGAAGTGTAAGCTAGAAGGTTTGCAAATCCAATGGAGGCCTCAAAAGTCATGTTAAAATCCACAATGAGGAGAACTTATCTGCAGGTATTGGTGGGCCAAATCAGAGTTGCAATCTATGTGGGTGTCTTTTCAGAACATTGTTTGGTTTAAAAAGTCACACCAGACGCCATGATGGTGCTAGGGTGTAGGTACTTGAGATGGTCATATACATACATATGTATACATACATATGGTGGTTGTTTACTCCTTAGACAGAGTTTGACCATCTCCAGTACCTACCCCATGTCGTTTGCAAGTTTCTGGCAGATTAAAGTGCGTCATGGTGGTGTTTTTCTCACAAACGGTGCCTGACTCTACTATACTGTGTAGTCGGCAAAATCAAAAGGAATACGCATGCGCAAAATTAAAAATATAAAATGGCGACAATTTACCTATCACACACTGTATATATATATATATGTGTGTGTATGTGTGTGTGTGTGTGTGTATATATATATATATATATATATATATATATATATATATATATATATATATATATATATATATATATATATATATATGTATGTATGTATGTATAGTGAGCAGGAAGATCTTCCACTCAGGATACTCAAACTACAACCTTATAATACAAACTTATATTATTATGTGTTTTATAATTTAAATTGGCTGCAAAGTGAAACAATTGTAGGCAATGTTAAATTATTGATAAATTAATTTATATCCATTGAACCTCTTCGTTTTCAAACTTATTAATAATGCTTGATGTTTTATAATATATTTATTGAAGAAATATATCTTCAAAATATAATATATTAAACCAGGGAATCTTGGAGAAAAGTATTCCTGTAAGAGGTTTAAATATCCTCGCATACGACGCGCGCACACACACACAAACACACACACACGTACGCACACACATACATACACACACACACATTTTCAAGGCGATCCCCCAGCATCGCCACAGTTCAAGAACTGAAAGAATTAATAGAGAGAGAGAGAAATATATAATATGAAGTGTCAAAATTTATCCAAATTTTCCATGTTATCAAGAAAAAGGACAGGCATATTGCCTGACGATAAGAGAATACGTATTTTGACCATAATAGGAGTCATCAGCATGACAATCATCCTATCATATTTCAAGTAGCCAAAAAAACTTATGCATAAACAAATTCAGTAGAACATATTTATGGCCTAAGTATGAAAACATCCTTTCCAATCGGAGATAATTCGATTGAATCCAGTACTTAACTTGTATGTATTTTATATACCTGTATCTTGTTCATATGCATGCCACTGGCCACTCTGAGTTATTCCTCTTCGCTTATTTTTGTTAACATATACACACACTAATATAAATATGTGTGTAAATGTTTGTATGTATACATTTGTGTATGTAAATATGTAAACGCATACGTAAGGTTTGAGGAAGTATTTGAGATATACAGGGATGAATAAAATATATTATTGATGAGAACTTTGATAAAGGTGACCCTTTTAGATATTAAGACACACTTACACACGCAAAAAGACACACACAATCACAGACACATTTGTATACTTCTACACCCACCGGGAATGCGCACATGCACATGCATACACACAATACATATACATACATGTTGTTGGCACTCCGTCGCTTACGACGTCGAGGGTTCCAGTTGATCTGATCAACGGAACAGCTTGCTCGTGAAATTAACGCGCAGGTGGCTGAGTACTCCACAGACACGTGTACCCTTAACTGAGTTCTCGAGGATATTCAGCGTGACACAAAGTGTGACAAGGCTGGTCCTTTGAATTACAGGCACAACAGAAACAGGAAGTAAGAGAAAGTTGTGGTGAAAGAGTACAGCAGGGTTCGCCACCATCCACTGCCGGAGCCTCGTGGAGCTTTTAGGTGTTTTCGCTCAATAAACACTCACAACGCCCGGTTTGGGAATCGAAACAGCGATCCTATGACCGCGAGTCCGTTGCCCTAACCACTGGGCCATTGCGCCTCCACATACACACAATACATACATACATACATACATCTATGTATATTTATATATGTATATGCATGTTTGTATAGGTATGTGTGCACGATTCTGATTATATGAATAGATACACACACGTGCACACAATGTTCTTCTGAAGACTTGATGTGTATTTATAAACATATTCAATATTTTTTTTTTTAAGTTTGCATCTACAAAAATTCTTGACAGGGAAGGGCAGCTGTAGTTCTTGACCGGGTTAATATTTTATTTTATGCATTCGGTTATTTATTATATTTATTTATATAGTCCACCACCCATTGATTCTAATCAAACACACGTATCACCAAGCCTGGCTCATTACGTGTCGTTTATAGGCTTCGCATGGTCGTAGTGATAGACGAAATCAATTTATTGCTAGCACCTGGCCATTACCTGTCCCTGTATATGTATGTATGTATGTATGTATGTATGTATGTATGTATGTATGTATGGATGTATGTATGTATGTATGTATGAATGAACGCATGTACGTATGTATGAATGAATGTAAGTACTTTTAGATATATATATATATATATATTTATATATATATATATATATATATATACATATATATATATATATATGAGCTATTGTATGTTGTAAATGTTTGTATATATGTATGTATGTATATATATGCGTGTGTGCGTGCATGTGTGTGTTTATGTGTGGGGAGGGTGCATGAATGTGAACGCATACACACGGATACACACATATACACATGCACAAAAATGTTTGTAAATATCTATGTAACTATGTATACGACTCTATTTTATTTTGAGTTTTTTTTATGAAGTAATGCTTTAACGTTAATCATATTCCATGTACCTTAAGCACTTATAATGTGTGTGTGTGTGTGTGTGTGTGTGTGTGTATGTGTGTGTGTGTGTGTGTGTGTGTGTGTGTATGTGTGTGTGAGAGAGAGAGAAAGAGTGTGTGTGTTTGTGTATGCCCACGCACGTGCGTTGATATCTTTCTTTGAAATTTTCCTCTAAAAAAGATGGCGTTTTCTTACGAAGAAACGAAGAACATGTTTGGAATTTAGAGATCAACAAAACGACAGAATATAAAAATTGTTTGTGTATTCGCTCTTCCTATTTTCAGATGAAATTTGCTGAATATGTGTTTGATAGCTTAACTCTCAGCTTGAATATCACAGTTTTTTGCATCATTTCTTAAATGATTTGTAACATCTTGAAATGTGCTAACGATTCTGTGTTCAATTTTCAAGTTTCCTATTCTTAAATACTAACACATAATTAGTTGTTGGCATGCAGTGATTTTTTCCTCCAGGGTTTTCTTAAAGAAAGTACGTCAGTAGTTCTGGTGGATTTTGAAGAGTTTGCATGCAACAAGCAAACAATAGTGCTTCTGCATTTAAAGATCATGGCTATCTTTGTGTTTGCTTTTCTCGAGTAGTCTGTGGATTGGTTAGGGTTTTTGACTATCATTTCTTCTTAAATATTTCCGTTTAATATTATTATTTTTGATCTCTACGGAAGCCCCCACGCTTGATGTTAGGCTCGTGTAGATTTTAATATCGATGGGGTAGATTTCCAGTAAGGCCCAGTCGCGTATCCCGATATATTGTTTATAACATTGTGGCTTTGCGCTTTATGTTTGCGTTAATCAAGTATAGCATATTTCTAACTCGCTTAAAAGCCACACTCTAGCCGCACAACTTCATTAAAAGCGTCCTGCAGAGGGCTATTTGGGCATGCAGCCCAAAACTAAAGACAGCAATAATAATAAAGCATGTATCGGTACCCTACCAATATGGTATTACTTTAAGTTCAGTTTAGATGAAAAGCTTGTAAGTTCACAAATTTTTGGACTTCTTTTAAAATTTGAATTTCCAACGGTTAGCATATTACAAATCCTCATCCAGACCTGATCGATTTCAATGCTGGATGTTCAAGAACCAGATGAAGGGCAGATTTTCAATTCCGGTATCATCCTTATTCGATAAAGGTATAATATGTCTATGTAGAGTAAATGTAGACTGAAATACAGGGGCCCTGGACGGACGGACAGACAGAATTTTGCGTTTATTATTATAGATATTTAGCATTTTTAGTATTATATATGTATGCATATATACAGATACGCAGATATCTACACATTATATATATATATATATATATATATATATATATATATACATACATACGCGTATACATAAATGTATGAAAGTATGTATACATATAAATTTGCAAATTTAATAAAAAATGTATATGATATATAGAATTAATTGTAATAAGCAGTAAAACTGAAATTTTCCGGTTAAACTTTTCGATACGATAATAGTTCCATTGTAAGTTAGAAGCTTGTAATATGTTTGGTCAAAATAATGTTTATAACTACTAAGATTCTCAGATTTAAACGAACATAATGTCCATTTAACATTTAAAATGTTTGGAATTTGACATTGACACGGCATTCAGATACAATGGCAGATGACAGAAAAGATGAAAAAACATCTGTGAAAGAAAAAGACTTATATGGAAGTAAACAGGAGAAAGAAAGAAAGAGAGAAAAAGAAAGAAGAGAGTAAGAGAGAGAGAGGAAAAGAGAGAGAGGAAAATGTTGAGAGACAGGAAAGAATAAGGAAATATAAAAATGATTGACCAGTGAAAAAAAGTTAAGGCTAAAGAAATGTACATCAGAACGACGAAAAATTCATGAGAGAAACTGTAGTAAGTACGAAATGACATTAGCCAGCAAATTGTAAAATGTTCGCCGACAAAAGTTAATCGTAGTTATCAAAGCATAGTATAGAAAGCCATTTTTTATGAGGTCGGAAACAAAAGCCATATAAGTGAACGGTGTATGAATATGGATGTTACGGTTAGAATGGTGAGAGAAACATTGTGGTAAAGGAGAGAGAGAGTTTAATGTATTAATGTTTACACTAGAGCTGGATAGAAGGAGAATGAAAAAACAGGAAGTCATAGTAAGATGAAAAAGAGGAAAAGGTGAGTTGAAGGAAGATATGTATATTTATAGAGCAGAGAGAACAACTAATCGGTACTCAAATCTACAAAAACGCAAAAACTGTGTACGATATTCAATTGACAAAAACAGATTGAAGTTCTTTTGGTAACTTCGGAAGAAAAGGAGAATTCAGCTTACCAATAGTTTTCCGTCTTCTGCAAAAAATCCTTGGACAACTCTTAGTTAACTGAAGTCAGTTGACAAAATTGTCATACCTAGGATACGTGTGTGTTGGCACTCCGTCGCTTACGACGTCGAGGGTTCCAGTTGATCCAATCAACGGAACAGCCTGCCCGTGAAATTAACGTGCAAGTGGCTGAGCACTCCACAGACACGTGTACCCTTAACGTAGTTCTCAGAAAAATTCAGCGTGACACAGTGTGACAAGGCTGGCCCTTCGAATTACAGGCACAACAGAAACAGGAAGTAAGAGTGAGAGAAAGTTGTGGCGAAAGAGTACAGCAGGGTTCGCCACCATCCCTTGTCGGAGCCTCGTGGAACTTTAGGTGTTTTCGCTCAATAAACACTCACAACGCCTGGTCTAGGAATCGAAACCGCGATCCTATGACCGTGAGTCCGCTGCCCTAACCACTAGGCCATTGCGCCTCCACACACCTAGGATACAAGGAAGACAAAACCAACAATTTTACGCTTTCATGGTATATACTATTGGACTCAGGTCAACAGTGGCTTTAAAGACAAGGTGTTTCTTCGAATTCGAAGACAAAAAGAAAAACATGAAGTTAAGAAGTAATATCTGGATCCTGAAGGATAGCAGTATACCATGCACCTATTATGTGAGAAACTAAGGTCATGTGTTAACGGATCAAAAAATGTGGAAGCTATGTATAGCTGAAAGAACACATCCTTATTAGGTTGAAGAAGTGCACCGACCTCCTGAACTCAAGGTCAGAGAATTTGCAAGAGGTATGCATCTTGACAAGATTTTGTTAGCAAACTGAAAGACGTACACCTTCACCGGATTATACACAGTTTAATTTACTTTAGCACACATCCCATTCGACTATGAATAGTTTTTTAAGATGTAAACATTCAACATTTACAATATTCTTCATTTAACCATTATGTATTTTCCCTTTAAAAAAGGTTCTTTAACGTTTTCTCGTCAGAGAGTTTTCTTTCACAGAATAGCCATGTCATTTGAGCCTGAACGATTGCCTGTTCGTGTACGATACGATATACATACCCGCTTAATTACTGTAAAATCCGAGTATGAAATTTAAAGCAGCTCATGTATAATTCATATTCATTAAACGATTTATATAAATATGTTTGTGTGAGAGAAATGGTGTAGAGAGAGTGAGAGTGTGAGAGAAAGAAAGAGAGAGCGAGAAAGAGAGAGAGCGTGTGTGTGTGTGCGCGTGTGTGTGTGTGATATATATACATGCCCCCTGAAATATGTACATGTCTATATATGTATATGCATGTCTGTCTGTGTATGTGTGTATATACATATATGCGTGTGTGTGTGTGTGTGTGTGTGTGCGTGCGTGCGTGCGTGTGTGTTTTAATGTTTGTTCAGTTATAATAAAAGCGATTTTGCATTAATCTGATGGGTTACTCTACCCTTTTGTAGAAAATAAACTTATTATTCTTATACAATAATGTAGTTGACAGTGACTTCGAATTTTGGGTTACCTAAGCCATCCTACTCACTGTCAACAAACATTCGCGTATAAAAACAATGAATACACACACACACACACACACACACACACACACACACACATACACACACACATATATATTCATATATTTATATACGTATATGTATACATACAAACGCTCACACGCACAAATAAATACATACATACACACACACACACGCACACACTCGTACAAATGTACATTTGTGTATGTGTTTTAGCTTCTGTTATCTATGTTGGAATATGTTCCTATACATTAATTGTTATATATTGCATTAACAGGTAGTCTCTAAAATGTGTGTCAAAACACTTGCTCAATGAATCGACGAATTGTCGAAAGATATTGGAAGATCATAACCGCAATCTTTTCATATCAATTTCTGTATTTATATGGAAATGAGAGAGTTTCTACACCTCCCCACACAAATATATTTAAACATAGCTTGTATATGTATTTGATAACTTCTGTACACACACACACACATACACACACACACACACACACACACACACACACACACACACACACACACACACACACACACACACACATATATATATTTATTTAGTTTCAACTAGCACCCCCGTCGGTTACGACGATGAGAGTTCCAGTTGATCTGATCAATGGAACATCCTGCTCGTGAAATTAACGTGGCCGAACATTCCACAGACATGCATAACCTTATGGTAGTTCTCAGAGAGATTCAACATGATCCAAAATGTGTCAAGGCTGGCTTTTTGAAATACAGGTACAACTGACATTTGCCAGCTGAGAGGAATGGAGCAGCGTGAAATAAATCGTTTTGCAGTATCGAAGCCACGACCTTACAATCCAAATACCCCTAGCCACTAAGCCATATGTCTCCACATATTTATATGCATATGTAATGTTTTTATGTAAGTACTTATATATATATATATATATATATA
>NC_068983.1:147758476-147759162 GCF_001194135.2 Octopus bimaculoides | reverse complement strand
TCTCTCTCTCTCTCTCTCTCTCTCTCTCTCTCTCTCTCTCTCTCTCTCTCTCTCTCTCTCTCTCTCTCTCTTCCTGTATATATATATATTATGTGTGTGTGTATATACATACATATATATATATATATATATATATACACACATAGATACACACATACATATATGCATACATACATCTGCCTCACTCTCCGTCTCTCTCTCTCTCTCTCTGTCTCTCTCTCTCTGTCTCTCTCTCTCTCTCTCTGTCTCTCTCTCTCTCTCTGTCTCTCTCTCTCTCTGTCTCTCTCTCTCTCTGTCTTTCTCTCTCTCTCTGTGTCTCTCTCTCTCTCACAAAAAGACATGCACCCTCACGCAATTTCTTGGTCTCTCTCTCTCTTATTCATTCATGCTCATTAGTTTATTTTTGACACACAGACGCACAGTCATTAGTTAATGTTTTGCCACCCTTGCGCAAATAAATGCAAAACAGAAAAGGGTGTATATCTTTTATTATGCTTGTTTCCCGCCTCTTATTTCACTTATTGTAAAACCATTTGTTCTGTTATTATTATTCTTGTTGTTGTTTTATTGTTATTCTAGAAAGGTGACACAAACTTATTAGCCTGTTTATTTGTTTGTCACTTAGTTTGTGTTCTGCTTTAGGGACGGTGGACTGTTTGTCACTTTTCCCTTGTTCTTTGTCCCCA
>NC_068983.1:147757948-147758466 GCF_001194135.2 Octopus bimaculoides | reverse complement strand
CCCCATATTTTTACATTTTAAACGTAAAAAAAAAACTCTTTGGACGTGAAAAAAAATTGGCATGCAGTGTCATAGAATTACCAACAATACTAATTCCGCACAAATGCAGGGACTAATATACATACATACTTACATACATACATACATACATGTACACACACATATATATCAAATCTCAAATACACAAAGTTAGGTAAAAGCCATAACAAAAGTAAGAACTCTTGACACGTAGGCCAAGAATCTACTCACCTTGCCCGCTTGTCTTTTCTACTCTGAAATTATCATTGACTAAGGCACTTATACACATTATGTACATGTAAATCTATCTATCTGTCTGTCTGTCTGTCTGTCTGTCTATCACTATATATTTCTCTCACTATTTCTTTCTTTCGTTCTTTCTTTCTTTCTTTCTTTCTTTCTTTCTCTCTCCCTCTCTATGTATGTATGTATGTATGTATGTATCTATCTATCTATCTATTTATCTATCTATCTATCTATCTATCTATCTATATATATAT
>NC_068983.1:147753255-147756893 GCF_001194135.2 Octopus bimaculoides | reverse complement strand
CACACACACACACACACACACACCCTCATATATACGACGAGCTTCTTTCAGTTTCCGTCTACCAAATCCATTCACAAGGCTTTGGTCTGCCCGAGGCTATAGGAGAAGACACTTGATTGGGAAGCAACATATATATATATATCTTTTATCTTTCAGTTTTTTTTTTTTTTGCTTCAATTATCAGATGGCGTCCGTCAAGAAGTATTGCCTTGAATCGACCCGACTACTTATTTTTCTTTAAGCTTGGTATTTATTCTGTTGCTAAGTTACAGGGATGTAAATGCACCTACACGTTTGCCAAACGGTAGTCCGCTGAAACACACGCACGCGCGAGCGAGCGCGCCGACAAGCTCACACTCACATACACTCACAAATATACTTTCAACTGCATAAAACTCTGCTTTACACTCTTCCGTTTTGGATTATTATGTAGTCTGCTAGCCGATTCCGCAACAGGAGCTTTCTGTGACAGCCACACGATTCTGTCAATCCAAATGTTACGTATGTGTGTGTGTGTGTGTATGTGTGTGTACGAGGTTTGATCAATAAGCACTCATAGCGTTGTCATAGTAACGAAGCTAAAGCACGCAAAAATTGACCTTGAACTAAGTTTTAACATTCCAGCTCACTCCCACTATTTACTTTGGCGCTTCGAAGCAACGTGTGTAACGTGTGATCGTCGCATTGACCATGGCAGGTAAAGTTCTCATAGCAATACCTGCTCAGAGTCCTACGCAAAGTTGCAGTATGGAGAGGAGTGTATGAGCCGCACACAAGTGTACGAGTGGCTCAAACGTTTCCAAGATGGCCGAAAAAATGTCGATAGTGACGAACGTGAGTAATTAGAAGATGTGCAGATTAGTTACGGTTCACTCCTTTATCACTGAAGAGTTAGGTATGAGATGTATTTGCCAAGTTATGTATTTGCCAAAATGACATCTGGCTTTCAGTTGCACAAAATCTCCTTGGTTGTGTCGAGAACGATGAAAACTTTTTGAAAACTTTGCGAAGGCCTCTGAGTAGGTATCGACACGTTTTTGGCAAAATTTGATGCAGATTGTTCGCTTGACTTTCTCTACCATAGTCAGTGCTACGAGCACACGCTACACACGTTACTTCCAAGCACTGCTGTAAACTGCGGAAGTGATTTAGAACATTAAAACTTAGTGGGTACGCACAACAGAGTCCAAGGTCAATTTGTACCCAGTGGCTTCACACAGCGTGCTTAAGCTTCGTTACTATGGCAACAGTCCGGATACTTATTGATCATGCAACGTATATATATATATATATAGGCACAGGTTTTTTTCTGTATGTCTCTGTATGTTTTTTTCTTCCCAACCACATGGTTCTGGATTTTTGTCCTACTGCGTGGCACTTTAGGCAAGTGCCTTTTACTATAGCCTCAGGCCAACTAAAGATTTGTGAGTGGATTTGGTAGTCGAAAACTGAATGAAGCCCGACGTGCACATGCATACATACATACATACATACACATAAACATACACACATACATATGTGTGTGTGTGTGTGTGTGTGTACGACTGTGTGCGCGCTTGGGTGTACGTGTGTATACAAACGTGTAAGTTTTTACGTTTTCATATACATTATTATATATATATATATATATATATACGTATGCATACACTTATGCGTACAAGCTGATGTGTATGTACCTGTTACATGTGCGTTGGGAGATGCGTACCTCGTAGATGTATCGGTGGATAGAGAGAGGGAGAGAGTGTGGAGAAAGAGTGAAGAAAGAGAGAGAGAGAGCTGTCAGTATCGACAAAGTTACCAATAACTAACTAAAGAACACACGTACAGTAATTTGGTCGCTTCCAACTAGCTGCGGTATGTATCACAGAATAGTACAGTATTGATCGCGCTGTGCAAGCAATGAGTACTTGCTACGTTTCGTGGGTTGAGCTCAAAACCAATGAGCCAGTGAGTATATGTTTCTGGTATTTGGATCATCGACTACAGGACAAATTTTCCTGGCTAGACAGTACGGGACGTTGCGCTTTGTGTGTCCTGAGTGTCATGATTTGAAATTTAGGTACTAGTATGTATCTGTGCTTTTGTAATAAATATCGGTTGTGATTATGGTGTTGATTTTAATTACCATTATGTCAAGAAATAGTAATTGTGTGTTGCTCATTTCTCTTGTGAATTTAAGACCAGGGTGTAGATTAATGAGGAGGGTGCTGAATTATTCCAGAATTTCTAGGGATTAGGTCCAAATTAGGAAACAATCATCGAGGTGTCTTTTCCATGTGTCCTCTACATGTTTTTTAAGGGTCATGCCGTTGTTCTCTTCAATTTTTGTTTATAGGTTTTGTTCCAAATATCCCAATACTGAGTTCGCAAAAACTGGAGCAAATCGCGTCCCCATAAATGTGCCTCGAATTTGGAGGTAGTTTTTTTCCATTGAAAAGGAACGTATTATTTTCGAGGATGAGGCTGACCGCGTCTAGTATGAAGGTTACAGTAAATCTACTGGGGATCGCTTTTGTATATTTCTCGAGCCAAGATCTGCGTATGTTCTTTCTGGCTTTTAATAATTTGAATTCTTCCTTTGAATAAGAAGCTAGTTTCTAAAAAAGACACGAAGTTCAACCGTTATAATGTAGTTAGCAAAAACAATGTCTCATTTTAAACCTAAAAGTTTCGCATTGCTTTACTGTTCTGTTTACAGAATGTATTGCAATGTGTGAGTCGGTTGATTTCATGTATGCATGTATGTATGTATTATGCTGGTATGTATGTATGTATGTATGTATGTATGATTTTTCTTTGAGCTTAATTTAAGTTCTTCTGGATAAAGTTCAAGCCAGGCGCTAACAAAGCAAAAAAGCAACAAGAATTTTGAGTTAAGAGAGTTCCCCGTGTTTGTAAATATGTTGCTGAGTTGGTGTGTTGTTTGCATCTGTCGATGCATGCACCCAAGTGTGAGCATCTATTCAGATAAGAATCTCATATGGAAAATTTCTGGAAAGTCTTATACATATTCACTGTGCCACCAATAAATTGGATTTGGAGAATTCGCATCAGTTCCTTTTGCTGTTTCTCTGTAAAAACGAGTATTTCTAGGTTTTTGTGAAAATTTGTTGATACATAACCGAATGCACTATGTATGCATGTATGTATGTATGTATGTATGTATGTATGTATGTATGTATGTATGTATGTATGCATTCATGCATGCATGCATGTATGTATGTATGTATGTATGTATGTATGAATGTATGTATATGTATGTGTATGTATATGTGTGTGTATTTATAAGTGTGTTTGTGTGTGTATGTGTGTGTGTGTGTGTGCGTGTGTGTGTGTGTGTGTGTGTGTGCGTGAGTGCGTGCGTAGATATAAAAGAAGTGGCCGCAAATAAGCAAGCTATGCAATAGAACAGACTGAGTTAAAAAGATTAATGAGAATTATAACTATTCGCTAATTATCATTAAATAAATCCTTTAAACCTGACTTTCAAATTGATTATTGCCAGTCTCACGTCTCGTTCATACAGGATAAACATGAATCAATAAATCAATAGATTAATCAATCAATCGTTCAATTATCTACGCTACTTCATCAATATCCCACTTGTTGTTATATATATGCATATATATATATATATA
>NC_068983.1:147751004-147751481 GCF_001194135.2 Octopus bimaculoides | reverse complement strand
TATATATATATATATATTGTGTGTGTGTGTTGTGTAAAGCAAAGACTATTTACCAACATAATGTGGCTGTCCTGGAACGGACGATTGTTACTCTTTTGTTTAGCCCAGGAAACATGTATATGTGTGAGTGTCGCAGTTCAACGAGAGACCAACAAAACCCCTTGTAAGACCAAAGATAAACTAGAGGCAAGGATTATGACAGCATTCACCAACTTAAATAAGGAGACTGTTCAGAAGTGTTGTAGGATATTTCGAAGTCATCTGGAGGCCGCGATTGAAGCCAATGGCGATTTTATTGAATAAATGTTCTCCTTAGTATTTCAAGATATTTTTATTTCATTTCATAAATATACCTGTTAAAATGAGATGTCGATGTTATTTTCATTTTTGTGTAATTTAGACAACAATTTATTCACCACACGCTATATGTATACATACATACATACATACATACATACATACATGCATGCATACATA
>NC_068983.1:147748087-147750919 GCF_001194135.2 Octopus bimaculoides | reverse complement strand
ATATATGTCATAAAAAAAACGTGTAGTAAATAAAGAAACGAACATATACTAAATACACAGCTGAACAGAAAATACAGAAGGTCACCAGTTATCGGTCAGAGGGTCAATTTCAACCATTATCGATAGTATTGCTCCCACACTGGAGGCACTGCCGTGTGTGTGTGTGTATATGTGTGTGTGCGTGAGCGTGTGTGTGTGTGTGTGTGTGTGTGTGTGTGTGTGTGTTTGTGTGTGCGTGTACGTATTAATCAACTAAAGGAGTTCGTTAGGGACACTTGATAGCTATCACTCCATGAAAGTTTTTGATAGTTAGATCTACTAAATCTTGCTCTCCTACAACGTACTCCAGTGATCTATCTCGCTTGAGCTTTTCCATGACAGCATGTTGCTCTTACCGTCAGCAAAGCCTCGTGCACTGTCTAAACAAACTATATTCTCCACATTTATCTTATCTCTTGCTTTGGAAGTCTTCTACAAACGTGCAGTTATGGACTCCTCTCCTTATAGTTTATCAACTGTAATATACTCCAAATATAATTAGTCATTCTCACTCACCCTTACGTATCTTATGTACATTACCACCTACTTGCTATTAAGTGTAAATACTTGCATTCCTAAGTAGATGATGCCAACTTTCATTTTTCGTCATAGACAACACAAATGCTAAATATGAACAACACAAAACTTAAAGCTCCTAAAGTTACTAATATTATTAGACCTTGCAAGCATTGATGATCTTTCACAGCAATCTCACCATGATGAAATTGTACCCCAAAGACGCCTTCTTCAGATTGAAGAAACGCTGCAGCTCTGATCAGTTGCTGACTATCAAGAAGTATCACATGGTTAATACCTACATGAAAGTTTAAGGCAGCGAAATGTCATGGTCGTTATAGTGTTCGACCGAATGCCTCGCGTTATTTCTTCGACCCTGCACTATGAGATAAAGAAAAAAACCGAAGTCTATAAAAAGTTCCAATTTCGGGCAAGAGCTTGGTGGTCGTCTGACGAATTGCTTTGGGTTCTAGCTGTAACGCTGGTGATGAAACGAGTGTCAATCTGTATTGGATGAAGACAGTAGTGTGGATAAGGGAGACTGGAATGTGTAATTGCTTCCCCCAAAAATCTTGCCTTGTATCTGCAAGTAAATGTGCGGCCGATACATGGACATCAGTCTGATCAAGGTTAAGCAGGCCGATACTTCAAATTCACCTTCCATACTAGTCGAGTAAAAGAATAATTTTATGCGGTTCGTCAATGAGCAAGTAGCTATATATTAGAAAGAAAGAATAAATAGACTTTGGAGCATGAAATTATAATTTAAACATAATTGTAGAGTTGTTACAATGGAGATGATGGCGTAAAATGCATCATATAAATATGGGAATAAGACGTTCTGCATAAATATATTTATACACCCTCACACATGAATATATGTATATATGTGTGTGTGTTTGTATATTTATACGCTAACATTTACTCAAGCAATTCTATTGTAAACAACTCTGCAATTATGTTTAATTTATAAATTCCATGGTGTATAGAGATACCACGTTTTACCTGTTCATTCTATCTTTATCTAATACATACATATATCTATATCTATATATATATATATATATATATATATAATAACTATATAATAATATATCATAATAATAATATATACTCCGATTTAAAATGACATTTATATATAAATAAATAACTGACAAAATGATTAGCTAACCCAAACTAGAATCGAACCTACAAATCAACGCTCACATGGCTCCTTGCGCATCCGATTGGGCAAATGGCTCACCCAACGATTGCAGCCAAATTTTATGAGTATATATATTATTATCATGATTTATAATTGTGTAGTTATAGTATTAATAGACATCCATAGTTGCTTTATCTCCGTTACATACAATGCCTTCTGGGTTATTTATAAGTACTATATGTAGTATTGGTCAGTTAAAGCATGTATTCATAAAATTTGGCATAAATTGATGGATGAGCGTTTGGCCCAATCGGATGCACAAGGAGGCATGTAAGCGTTGATTTATTGATCCGATTCTGGTTTGAGTTAGCTCGTCATTTTTCAGTCGATTGTTTATATATAAATGTCACTTTAATTCGGAATATATATATTATCATGATATATTATTATATAGTTATTATTGTACTAATAGACTTCCATAGTCGCTTTATCGCCGTAGCTTACAAAGCTTTCTGGTTTGTTTATAAATATTATATATATGATATATATAGGTGAAGGAGTAGTTGTGTGGTAAGTAGCTTGCTTACCAACCACATGGTTCCGGGTTCAGACCCACTGCATGGCACCTTGGGCAAGAGTCTTCTACTATAGCCTCGGGTCGACCAAAGTCTTGTGAGTAGATTTGGTAGACGGAAACTGAAAAAGCCCGTCGAATATATATATATGTCTCTGTGTATATGTTTGTGTGTCTGTGTTTGTCCTCCACCACCGCTTGACAACCGATGCTGGTGTGTTTACGTCCCCGTAACTTAGCAGTTCTGGAAAAGAGACCAATAGAATAAGTACTAGGCTTAC
The DNA here is from genome assembly GCF_001194135.2 of Octopus bimaculoides. Lineage (NCBI taxonomy): Eukaryota > Metazoa > Mollusca > Cephalopoda > Octopoda > Octopodidae > Octopus > Octopus bimaculoides. Next base: position 147,748,365 of record NC_068983.1, on the reverse strand, counting down.
AAAGAATAAGTCCTGGGGTCGATTTGCTCGACTAAAGGCGGTGCTCCAGCATGGCTGCAATCAAATGACTGAAACAAATAAAAGAATAAATGAATATATATATATTTATGTATGTATATATATATATATATATATGTATATGTATGTATTTTTTGTACTTATATCTATATGTATATACGTATTTATATGTATGTATATATGTATATATATATATGTATTCATATATATACACATATATATATATCTATGTGTGTATATATATATGTATGTATAAAAAT
>NC_068983.1:147738342-147747477 GCF_001194135.2 Octopus bimaculoides | reverse complement strand
GTTTATATAATAAATATCGCTGTGCGTATCTATGTGTGTAACAATTTTAGAGTTCGGATTCTAGAGTTAGGGTTAGTTTTAGGGTTAGGGTTAGGGTTAGGGTTAGGGTTAACAGTCTAGTTAGGGTTAGAGTTAGGGTTAGGGGATTAATACGATATACACCGTTACAGCGCTAACTGTTTTCAACTGAATAGACGTCAGTGATTAGTAGAAATTATCGAAATAAGACAATTTTTTACATGAAATAAATTCGAATACAAACATTTTTTACTGTTCTATAACACAAAATAGATAAGTATACGAAGTTTGAAAGTCTTTCGGTACCAAAAACACTACATAAAACATAAATGAAAACTGGTGCCCCCGTTTTGAACAAGATCCGTATGTGTATATATATATATGTATGTATATGTAGGTGTCTTTATATATGCATATATATATATGTGCGTGTGTGTATATGTCTATAAATTTATCTGTATGTATGTATATATGTATATAAGTATACGTATGTATGTGTATGCATATATATATATGCGTGTATGTACGTATGTAAGCGTGTATATATGTAAATATATATCCGTGTGTGTCTGTATGTGTGTGCTTATTTAGCAAATCCGTACAAAAACTAAATAAAATAAAATTGTACCAAAATAAAATATAAATATTAAAGTGAGTTATGAATACACACACACACACACACACACACACACACACACACACACGTACACACACATCTATAACTGTCTGTATGTCTGTCTATGTATTTGTCTATCTATTTGTGTATCTATCTATTTATATGTGTATTTCTATATGTGTACTGTATGTATGTATGTGTATATGAGTATATATATTGAAAGTAAATGTACGCCGTAAAAAAATGCGACAAAGCTAGATATACACTTTTAAAAGAATAGTAGTGAGGTTGACGCTGATCTTTATATGCTTATGTATGTCTCTGTGCATTAACTATAATTCCAAACCTCCCATAATCTTATGCCTATACTTACTGACGATAACTCTGCATGGAGCTAGCAGCATGGAATCTTTATATATATGTTGGACACATTAGTTTCTACATACATACTCACAAAGATATTTGTGTGTTTGTACGAATGTATGTGTATTTATCTTTCTCTTTCGGTGTGTGAGTGAGTGTATAGAGAGGGAGAGAAGTGGAGATGTTTGCTTATGTTAGTTCGTTTCCATATAATGTCACTCAATAAATCTTTCACTGCTGATAGATAAAATACCTTCAGTCTAACATTTCTACGTGTGTCATTTAGAGTAATAAAAATAGCTCTGGTGTTAGATTCAATTTCACTGTTTGTCGTGGTAGAGGTATATTCTTTTAAATTACTATATCATCCATGCTCTGAAGGGTTATATATTTAACTGCAGTTCCATTGGCAATCGATTTAAAAGTCACATTATTGAACTATATATTTGAACATCAAACATTTTTGCTTTAAAAATACATACATCTCTAGCAAAACGTGCAATTGATTGTATTCAGATATGGTGAGAAATGAGAAAGAACGAGGAGAGGTAGAGGGCTGAAGCATTCTCCTCCCCCTCCATTTTTTTCTTTTTGTTTTACTCATCTTTATATGGGCATTCTCGAGAACACCCAGATAGGAATTATGAGGTGTGTCGGATAGTACATTGCGTTGTAAAGACACAAAATGAAAATTTCACCTGCATATAATATTGATTTCCAACGTAGGTAAAAGGCCGCAAATTTTGAGAGATGAGGGACAGTCGATTATATCGAATCCACTGTTTGATGGTACATATTTTATATCAATCCCAGAAAGATGAAAGGTAAAAATAACCTTCTTGGAATATGAAGTGAGAACGAAAAGTAGCGTGATTAAATACTGCAACGCTCAGTCTGCTACTTTTCCAATTCTGCCTTCCACCCACTTCGCCTCTGTTGAGTAATAATATTTAAAATAGGCTCAAAACTACAGATTTAGGCGGAGAAATCCAGTCAGCTATGTCTAATCCCAGCTTCTCAGTATTTGAAAAATTGTTAGTTTGCTTCAATTCCCAACGAAAAGGAAACTTCCTTATCCTATGATGAAAAGAGAGTTCGACCTTAGAGTAAATTTTTCTTTAGCAATGAAACCCATTCATCGTCAAGAAATTACATACTGGAGAAGATTATCAACACTTGTCAATTATTCAGTGTTGGTATTACTTATTCTTGATAACTGCTAGTTTCTTCATTAATTGAAATAAAATCTTTTCCGTTTGAGGTGATGAAAAGATGGTAGTCTTCATTTTTATATCATTTCCAATGGTATTAACAGATATTCTTGAAACCACAACGTGGATGATGTGTACCTAGATTCAGTTTGTGTGGAATAATGGTATGGTCAAGGTGAAATATCATTGATCATAGGTCTGTTAGGTCAGGGTTGACCAAGGACTAAGCAACAACAACAGTGTAAGTAAACAGAGAGGATTTTCACCAGATTTAATGCATCTCAGCCACAGCTTACCTATAGTCTGCAGCACATTCTGCGGCACTCACGATTCATGGTAAGAACATATTCAGCTTAGCAAATTGGGTAATTTATTTTAATATTTTATTCAGAAAAGAAAGATTGTGTCCATGACACATTACAGAGACTCTGAGACTTGTAAGAGGGAAAAAGAAAGTATCCTTGAAATAGGCAAGTGTTCCGACTGTTTCCAAATGAGTGGAACCTGCTAAAGGCATCCAAACCTCAGTCAGATAATAGTGTTAAAAACCAGATGACAACATTAAACCTGCTGCCCAACGCTTCACTTTATGATGTATGGTATATTTCTATCCTTTAGGATCCAGATATGGCTTGCTAGCGTCGTGCTTTTCTTTTTTTCGTCTACGTTCCTGGAAGACGACTGGTGGTTAACGCCATTCTTTTAAAATTCGCTTTTGCACAGTCCAATATGTTTCTTTTACTCAGTTCCCTCATTTGAAGAAACGGAGTCAATATCATAAACATTTCCAGAGGCCATGTTTCGTTTGCTAATTCCAAATTGTCAGTAGCGGAAGGAATTTTTGTACTAATAACTGACCTTTAAATATACATTTACGTTATTTCATGCTATCGGCAGTGAGAAGGTTAGACATTTTAAATTTGCTTGACTAGTAATTGCTGATGTTCATCGATGTACCTACGCCCAGTAGGTGCACACATATGCATTCGCATACACACATAAACACATTTATACAAATACAAATGTAGATTGATAGCACATGTATGGGTGTGTATGTGTGCGTGTTTGTGTGTGTGTGTGTGTGTGTGTGTGTGTGTGTGTGTGTGTGCGTAAGTGCATTTGTGTGTGTATATATACGTACGTGTGTATGTGAAATATTTTTCTTAAAATCAGTGAAGACAGCATACATTGGCGTATTCTGGTCCATGCACTTCTCATCACACTGTGAACAGGGATAAGTTATGGAAGGTCATGAGAGACTAAAGGTGTTCTCATAAATTTATTGAACTTCCAATGATTTTTCATCAGAGTATGAACGTTAATGTCAGCATGGACAATGAAATGTCTGACTCATTCGAAGTTACAAACAGCATTAAGCAAGAAAGTGCGTTGGCTCCTGACAGCTTCAGTATATATATTTCTGTTGTTATCGAAGATACGTTTAATAACATAGAAAAGGGTGTATTGCTACTGACAAGACATGGTGCTAAACAATTTGACCTGTCCAAACTGAAATCAAATTCAAAGACAAGACTCTGTAGCATTCGTGAACTAATACTAGCAGATGACATGCAAGAAATTTCCTTCACACTAGCTATGTCTGCGCGTGAATTCGGCCAACAAATTAATTTGAAAAAAAACGAGGTACTTTTTCAGCTTCACCACTCTCAAATATGAAGGCTAACAATATTGTGATAGATGGAATAGCACGCGCACGCATGCGCACACACACAAACATACATTTGTGTGTACATAAATGCGTTTATATATATATATATATATATATATATATAATATATATATATATATACGTTTTGTGATTGTGTCGGCAGCACAATCTGTGATGATCAGTGAGTGTTTGCTCTTTTTTGTTACCAGTTGTAGTGCGAATGATAGCGATCATAATGAAATATTATCGATGTTGATGGCAATGATGATGACGATTATGATGATGACGACAATAACAATGACAACGACAATGACAGCTACAATGACAACCACGACGATGACAATGATGATTTTGATGATATTATTGATGTTCATATTGAAAACATTGATGTATGTATGTATGCCATAAGTCAAAATGTTAAAGGCTTTACGTTTTTCTTTTATTATTCCACTTCGATATTTCTTGAACGGACATAAGTGTAAGCTTTCAGTGTAATGTTTGTTAAGTGCTACGAAGTTGATCGGTGTATAACCTACTGTTTCAGTACATATTTAGTACTCACCCCGTAAATCAGGTGCAGGACAACAAGATAAAATGACGCGATCTTATTTTTATTGCTCGGAATATCGCTGGCTCCAAATATATTGACCTCTGTATATCAGCAGACGATTTCTTTTGGAGGGACAACGCTAGACTGGAACTGTGCTGGGCAACAACTTAATCCTATGAGCAGTACAAGGTTTTAGCTTCTATAATACAGCGTTTAAGATTCAATAGACACTAATATGTTAATATTCTTGATTTGCCTAGAAGCCAGTAAGAACAGAGATTTAAAAACTCGTCAGATTGATAAGGACAATGTCAATTAAACTCACTCAGTTTTCCTTATCTCCGAACCTAGAATAACTTAAGAAGACTAAGAGCAATGACTTCTACAGGATTAACTAATTACACATACACACAAACATAACACACAAACATAACACACAAACTCTATTTGCTTCATTTAGTGATGTTTTATTTTTCACTGCTTTTTTAAAATTTTCATTTTACCACTGCACATTGTATTGTAACATCGATCCTGAGTATTTACATCTATCTATCTATCTATCTATCTATCTATCTATCTATCTATCTATCTATCTATCTATCTATTTGTCTGTCTGTCTGTTTGTCTGTCTGTCCGTCTGTCCGTCCGCCCGCCCGTCCGTCCGTCCGTCCGTCCGTCCGTCCGTCTGTATGTATGTATGTACTTGTGTGTATGTACTTGTATGTATGTGGGTATATATCTGTGCGCTTGTGTTTGTGTTTATGTGTGAGTGTGCGAATTTGATGTAGCAATGTGGAAGTAATGAGTGAAGCTGCCGAAACGATTGTTTTATGCAAAGATTTTCTATTGTCTAGCAATATGTAACCCTATACATACATACCGCTTCATGTTGCCTTATTGTTTTATCAATCCCTTTCCAACTTTATTAGTAACTGCTGCTTGCTAATCCTCTTCTTTTTGTATTATACGTCATATTTACAATATCTATATGCAAACAAATATAAAAATAATCTTTAATAAATTAACTAAAACAGTGTTGCGACAATGTCAAAAACGAACCATCGCTTCCATATAATTTTAGTTATTTAAGAAATCCATAACAATAATGTATTGATATATATATAAGATTATCACTAAAGAAAATTTTTTTTGACAATAATTTACACCACAGGAATCTATGAAATGATTTTTAGAAAACTGTAATGAATTTAATCGCCAAAACATTTCATTACGATTAACATTACAATTAGTGATGAGCGCTGGTTTGTAGATTTTTCAATTCTCGATGAGAAATTACTCTCTTCGTTCATTGTTTTCAATGTTCCCGGTAAAGTCGGTGAGCCTACTGTCTTTCATTTCCTTTTCTAAAAATACTAGTCAGAAATAGGCTCTTTTCAGATTAGTGCACCAAACTCAAAGGAAGTTCAACTTCTTAAGTTGAAAATAACATTTGGCCTATCAAATCTAGAAGTAAAGCATATTCTGAATGGAAATTGCTTTACTAAAACTTGCCGGACGCTCGGTTCTTGTGTTCTAGTTTTCTCCAGAAGGTTCATTATAAATAAGTTAGGCTGAGTGAAGTAATATTGAACCATAAGAAAACCACTGACAACTGAGGAGATCGGAAATTAAAGGTTTACTCTAATATCAAACTTCTAAATTTACTGTTCTTCGTTTTTTTACTGCAAAGTCAACCTTAACTGAGCAAACCTATGAACAAAAGCATTTCAACTATTGACATTGGTGTTTCTAGGGCTACATTATCTTGTATGGTTTTACTTCTTCCTAGGACAGTGGGTTGTGATTTTTAAGGTACTTTTGCTATTATTTGTAGCAAGTCAACTCGTGCACACTACCTAAATGGCTCATCTATACAATATGTACGGCTGATCTTTAACCAAGTAACAAAGGAGGTCATTTTAAGTTTTACCGTCAGTAGGTAATTTGTTAGCGCTTAGAGTTGGGATCGGATCGAGTCTTTTTACAAACCTCCAGTTCGCAATGAGAATTCATTGCCATTATTCATCTCCCACGAGATGTGAAGTATGACGTGAAGTTGCATTTTCTTCTCCATCTTTAATAACCATATTTTACCTACTCAGCTTAATTTACCGTGAGTTGTGGCAGTTTGTTGATGTCAACCATATGTCCTCAGTAGTGTTCAGGCAATTAGATGCTTGTTGATTCAATCTGTTATGCATCATATCTATTAATTTAGATCTTGTGTTAATGTTAAAACTTTTAATTAGATTACGGTAGCAATGAAACGGCTATGTTGATGTCGTTTACAGATCAACTCTGACAGAGCACATCTATGTTCAAAAATATTCTAACCGTCACTATTCTGCTTGTTTAAGGACAACGTTGACTTATGTGTAATTCACTTTCTTTAAGATGGGTGACCTTCAAGGAAAATTTAGCTGTTATATTTCTAGCAGGATAAGCAACAATGCAGAAGCTCTCTGTCTGTCTGTCTGTCTGTCTGTCTGTCTCTCTCTCTCTCTCTCTCTCTCTCTCTCTCTCTCTCTCTCTCTCTCTCTCTCTCTCTCTCTCTCTAATATGTTGTAATGTTCATGTATTTTCCAAGGCCATAATTTACATGAGTGAAATGAAACATCTTCAGTGAAGAATCGGCAAAGTCTTTGGAATCGAAACTACTTTTAGCTAAACTCTTGTTACACAGCGCACATTACTAATATAGTGACCAAGAACAACAGAGTAAATTCTGTAACGATTTAAGATTTCGATGATCTATTTTCGCTTTCAATTTTCACTTGACGCGATGATATTCTAGAAAGCATTTGAATCATAATTATACTCTATTTGCATTGAAACATCACTGTCAGTGTGTTATATTTCAATGCAGGCTGTTTTTGCTAATTTCGAAGACGGTAGGCTGTGATTTGAGAAAAATTTAGATATTATTTTTAGCAGCCAAACAACCACGTAGAGGCTTCTTCATTGGCTTGTTCATGATGCAATACACTTCATTACTGTAAGCTATCTTCTAGGATATTTGGAGTAATCTGAAGTTAGATTTTTTTCACGTCTTAGATTAACCATATCTTTACTGGTGCTTTCGGCTTTTCGACACACACAGCATTCAATTTGACGAGAGTCAGATCAGGTCGTTGACATAACCCCTAAAGTACATAAAAGATAAAAATGAAAAGTTATAACTTTCACAATATTCAAAAGAAACGTTATGAACGTAAACTCCAGAACTTACCTCACTTCACAGAACACGAACTTATCTTAATTCTACGAATTTTATAAACCATTTTCTCAACGCAGATCATTATCTGTTTTCAAGTTTTATCTGTATATCAAAAATTTGGTGATTGAAACAGCACACATGATCTAAATTGTATCGTAAAAAACCTCTTAGCTTTGAACAGCCATTTACATGATGCCATATCTTCTTATTGCAAGTTGTTATCGATCATCACTATAATCAGTGGCATAATTATAAAAGAGACGGCTGTTTCATTGGCTTTCATCACTCACGTTCTTTTCATGAGAAAATCACTTGCACAGATTCCCTGTCCAAATAAATACTTATCTCCACGTTGTTTAATGCTAGAAAATATGAAATTAAAAGGAAAATTCTGTAGACAAATAGTTCGTCAAAGGACTGACAATTAATCTTATTGAAATTCAAAAACATCATTTTATAACAGATGTTCCCTTCTGTATTTACAATGGAATCTTTGGAAAGACGTAAGCGCACTAATTAAGCATTTGTTATTTTGCAATGTTTAACCTTTTTACTTTCAACAACGTAAACTACGTGAGTCAATATTTCTGTTACCACATCACTAAAGACGCGACTGAGAGTTCGGAATTTTTCTGATGTTAAATATGCAGTTTTGTAATAATAAATCATCAGTTAGAAATGATAAATGCACACATACATATATGATGTATGAGTGTGTAAATAAGAGCAAACTGGGGAGATAAATAAATGGATAAAGTAAATGGACAAAGAGAAATTTTGCATAATTTTATATATTTCAAAGTTTCAATGCTGCATGGTTTTTATATATGCATATGCTTATATATATTCCGTATATTAATACACGCACGCACACACACACGTGTGTGTGCGTGTATTAATGTACGGAAGTAGATGTAGGGATAAGCAAATTAGATCAATGTATAAAGTGTATTAAATACATGAAATACAAAACAATGTGTATATATGTATACCAAAAGGTCCGACTTAAACAGAATACAAATGAAATAGAGAATTAAAGGGGTGGAGGAAGAGTATTACAAGTCCAACAGCTGTTTCTGGGGGCTCGGCGCTCTCAAGTTTAAATCTCTTGAGCACTATTAAGTATATTCTATACGGAGAATATCTTGATCTCATCTGTGAACTATATATATATATATATATATATATATATATATGTATAAAGGGGATAGAGATCCTTCCCGAGTCATATTGATTCATAAGGTTAGCTTCTGTGGCGTATATATTCTCCACTTGGATGGGACGCCTGTCCGTCGCAGGAATACGCATTATCAGCTGAGTGGACTGGAGCAACAAAAGTTGAAGTGCTTTGCTCAAAAACACAACGCACTGCCTGATACAGGAATCGAAACCACAATTTTACGATCATGAGTCCGACGCCCTAACCACTGATCCACGCGCCTTCTATACACACACGCACACACACACACACACACACACACACACACACAC
>NC_068983.1:147736083-147738165 GCF_001194135.2 Octopus bimaculoides | reverse complement strand
TATATATATATATATATATATATATATATATATGCATACATACATACATACATATACACATACATACATACATACATACATACATAGGTACGTACGTACATACGTAAACATATATGCGTGTGTGTTTATGCATGTATGTGTATACCCATATACATTTGCATACAAAGATGCATGCATATAAGCACGTACGTTTTTTTTTTTGTGCTTACACTCACGTATATATGCAGTGGTATATGTGCACGTGTACTGGTGCATACACAAAGAAACGCACATATTCACACTCATTGAATATAACGCTTGCTTTGTTGCTGTAGTCTGTGTGTTCGATATACAATCGACTCTTGAACTGTCCATGCATATGCAACTAGAAAGGGGAGATAGAAGGATAAAGAAAGAAAGAGAGAGAGAGAGAGAGAGAGAGAGAGAGAGAGAGAGAGAGACATAGTGTGTGTAAGTGTGTGTGTGTGTGTATGTCGATATGTGTGTGTACATGTGCGCGTGTATTGTTTTGTCTTTGTATAAGACTGCAACTCTCTACATGTACGTGAGCGTTTGCGTTTGCTTCCGAATTGTTCAACGTTTAAGGAGAGGAAGAGGGTTAGAGAAAGAGCGCGCGCGTGCTAGATTGAGAAAGAGAGAGGGAGAGATCGTGTGTGTATGTGTGTGTGTGTGCGTTTGGTGTCTGTTTGTGTGCGTGTGATGTATGTGTGCGCACGCGCATGTGCGTAACGGTCGTTAGTTGAAACAACGAAGATAAAAACGACCGCTTTTTTTTTCTTTCAGCCGGAAGTGTTGTCGAAGGCAAACAATATAGAAAGGATGTCCATTACAACGCGCCAAGCCATGTTGTCAACTGAATGTTTGTGTAAATTCTAAGCAATCGGCACTTTGGTGTTCGACTAACATGGAAAAAAAGAAAGAAAGAAAAGAATTAAAAAGAATAGCGAATGGTAGAGTCAAACTAAAAAAACAGATAGACAAATCGATAAATAGAAAGATCGATCATTCGATAAATAGAATGATAGAGATAGATAGCAAAATAGATAGAGAGATATATATGTAGATGCACTGATAGATAGAAGTAAGTAAATAGATAGGCAGAGATACACAGAGAAAGACAGAGAGACAAACAGACAGAGAGAGAGGGGGAGAGAGAGAAGAAGAGAGGGAGAAACAGAGAGGGACAAAAGGAGAGAGAAAGAGAGAAAGAGCAGAGAGGGAGAAAGGTAGAGAGAGAGGGAGAGAGAGAGAAAGAAAGAGAAAGAGAGAGAGAAAGAGAAACAAAGAGAGAGAGAGAGAGAGAGAGAGAGAGAGAGAAAGAGAGAGAGAGAGAGAGAGAGTGTAAAAAAAGGTCTAGAAAGATACAGAGAATGGAAGCTAGAGTGCAATAGCAGTTGCTATAACTACTGATACAAAATAGTGTGTAAGATATATTTTTGTTTTAAAGTAAGATTAAACATGACGAAATAAATTTGTTTTAGTAGTGGCAGCAGCAGTAGCAGCAGCAACAGCAGCAGAAGTAGTAGTAGTAGTAGTAGTAGTAGTGATGGAGTGGTAGTATTGGTGACGTTGGTGGTGATGTTAGTGATGTTGCTGTAAGAGGTGGTGGTCATAGTGATGATGGTGTTCGTACAAAGAACAAAATGCATGGCGAGGAAAATTAACCTTGAAATTATTGTAGTTATGATGGAATAAAATATGCCTTAAATAATTCCTTTTGGAACCTAGAGATCATATATTTTCTACTAACTAGGCACTCCGTCGCTTACGACGTCGAGGGTTCCAGTTGATCCGATCAACGGAACAGCCTGCTCGTGAAATTAACGTGCAAGTGGCTGAGCACTTCCCAGACACGTGTACCCTTAACGTAGTTCTCGGGGGGATATTCGGCGTGACACAGTGTGACAAGGCTGACCCTTTGAATTACAGGCACAACAGAAGCAGGAAGAAAGAGTGAGAGAAAGTTGTGGTGGAAGAGTACAGCAGGGTTCGCCACCATCCCCTGCCGGAGCCTCGTGGAACTTTAGGTGTTTTCGCTCACTAAACACTCACAACGCCCGGTTTGGGAATCGAAACCGCGAT
>NC_068983.1:147735374-147735917 GCF_001194135.2 Octopus bimaculoides | reverse complement strand
TCTTCTTCTCCTACTACCTGACGATGATGACGACGACGAAGATTTTGATCACGATTATGAAATAGTGGTTATCTTCATAATTATTATTAGCAGCTTCATCAAATCTATAAAAAAAAACCCTGAAATTTTGTAATATTTCGTTTCAATGAAAGATGGAAAATTTTATTCCAGAGATTTTCGAATTAAGCAATGTGTAAAACATATTTATGAAAAATGAAAATCAGAAGACTCACATAAAAAAAAAAAGTCCGAATTTGCTTTTTACAACTCTAATCTTTTACTCGTTTCACTCATTTGACTATCGCCATGCTAAGGCAAGGCCTTGAAGGGTTTTACTCGAACAAATCGACCCTAGGACTTATTTTTTTTCTTATGCCGAGTACTTATTCTATTGGACTCTTATGTCAACACCGGTTGTCATGCAGTGTTGTGGAGTCAAGCACAGATACAAAAGCACATCCATATGTATATACACACATACATACATACATACATACATAAATACATACATACATATATACATATATACATACATACATACAT
>NC_068983.1:147732985-147735364 GCF_001194135.2 Octopus bimaculoides | reverse complement strand
AATGGGAACACCTTAAAATTTCAAACAAATTTATTTTGATATGGGGTAGGACCGCCTTTGGCAGTAATTACTCGTTAATTTCTACGAGGTAAGAACTCGTACAAAGTTTGAATTGTTTCCAAAGGAATTTTTGTCCATTCTTCAGCTAAAACAGTCTCCAGTTCTTGTAGTGATGATGGTGGAGGATATCGACTCCTTACTTGTTTTTCTAAAATGCACCATAAATGTTCAATAATATTGAGATCTGGGGACTGTGGTGGTCAGATAAGATGTTCAACTTCACTACAATATTCTTCGTGCCATTCAGTGACAACTTTAGCTGTGCGAATTAGTGCATTATCATCCTGAAAGGTTGCGTTTCCCTCCGGAAACAGTTCCGCAACCATAGGATGAATTTGATTAGATAAAATGCTTAAATTGTCTCGACTATAAATTCTGCCATGAATGGAAACTATTGGGCCGGCGGATTTCCAAGATATAGCCCCAACTCCAGTTCATTACAGATTCTTCTCCATGTTTAACAGTTGGAAGAATGTAGTCTGGGTCAAATGCTTCTTTTGGCTGTCTCCACACGTATACTCAGCCGCTGGTCGGAAATAAGGTAAAGGATAGCTCGTCTGAGAAAATAACATTCTTCCACTGCTCTAGGGACCAATTCTGTAGGTTTTTTATTCCACTCAAAACGCTTTGCAACGTTTTTTTTTTTTTGAAAGTAGTGGTTTTCTGATTGCAGCCCACCCGTGAAATCCGGCTTTGTGCAGCTCCTAGTGAACTATTTTTGTGGAAACTGGGTTCTCGAGGTAGTCATTAAGCTCAGCGGTAATTTTGGGAGCTGTACATTTGTGATTCTTTCTAACACTTCGCTTATGAGTCCGACGGTCCCTATCTGAAAGTTTTGGATGATACATATAAACAATTATTTTGTGTAGGGTACCATAAGCAAAGTATACACTCTTGCGAGCATTCGGGCTTAGATTCAAGTCTGAGGTTAACTTCTTCCTTCCTACCAACAGTCTTTGCTGTTTTTAAAGGGGTCGTAAGCGTTGCCGTTATCCCCTTGGTTAAGATGTTAATAAATAGAAGATAATGTATATTCACGCGTAGAATTCTAACTGTTTGAATTCATCATTTTACGAAAGTGAACTATTGTCAGTTCCCAGTTGTAAAATCCCGAACGCCATATTTCGCTCATTAGCTTGAGCCTCAAATCATCCCTGCCTGAGCAGGCTTACAGTAAATGGCGATTCAGATTTGACCACTGCGTTCTTTTATCGAGCACTTTGGATTGAGGACCACTACACCCAATGTCACCTTGACATGTTAAGACAGAGTGACATATGATTGCTTTTTGTAACAAATCGTATGAAATGTAGAGAGATATTCTCTTTGGATCTTCTAATGATTTGCCTTTTCAGAAAAAGATATCCAAATGTTGTAAACGTCTTCTTGTTATTTATGGAATTTGGTATTGCACTTTGATTCACACTAGAAGTTTTTTTTTTTAATTTTAGTATATGTTGTCATCCTTGCCTCAACTGCCTGATAAAATTTTTGTAGTTTACTACAATCAAATCGCTAACTCGTCAAGTATCACCTCCTACCTGTTCATTCTTCTTAGCTCAGAATTACTTCTCTTAGCGTAGCACCCCCTCTCACCATCCTTCTACGGCGTCACCCTGTTATCTCATTGTACTAGACCGCAACCACACTGCTTGAGATACACCAATATCTTTTAATTAAGGATATGTTCTGATCTTGGCAACTAGTACTTGGACAAGGAAACTAAGATACCACATCGATTATACCGCCTGAATGCAACCAATGTAGTATATTAATTTCTAGCATATTTATATAGAAAAATATCTAGCGTGTTTGGAAATATCTCTTACTTACAGAATGCCACTAAAATAGTAAAGGGAACGCTAACGATTCTACAAAGATGTTGGTACTTATTTCCACGACCCCGAAAGAATGAAAGGCAAAGTTGACCTCGGCAGCATTTGAACTCGGAATGTTAAGACAGACCAAATGCTGCTGAGCATTTTGCCGCCCGCCGCGCTAACGATTCTGCCATTTCGAATAATATTATTTTCACAAAAGTCTCGAATTTAGGGAAAGGGATCAGTCGATTGTATAGGCTCCAGTACATGACTGGTATATTATTTTATTAAATCTGTAAGATATAAAGACAAAGTTGATACCGGTGGAACTTGAAATCACAATGCAACTTAAGTAACGCAACTTAATAACAGAAAGCATTACATCTGCAAAGTCACCACCCTTGCTGCTGCTGCTACTACTACTACTACTACTACTACTACTACTACTAATAATAATAATAATAATAATAATAATAATAATAATAATAATAATAATAAT
>NC_068983.1:147730913-147732202 GCF_001194135.2 Octopus bimaculoides | reverse complement strand
GCTGCTTATCTTGATATGAGATCACCATGTCACGCACATATGGTTGTGATGCATGTGCCTGGTGTACCCTTATCAGGCGGGTAGTCATGATGGGCATAATGGGCTTCGTATATTTTACCCCAGTGTCACTTTGATGGCATGCACTGCTCTCTCACTCAATGATAGCAATAATAATAATAATAATAATAATAATAATAATAATAATAACAATAATGTGATAAGCATAGTGATGATGATGACGATGACGATTATGATAGTCGATTACATTGGCCCCAGTACTCAAATGGTACTTGATTTATCGAGCCCGAAAAGATGAAAAGTAAAGTCGACCTCAGCGGAATTTGAACTCAGAACGTAATAATGTTGATGATAATTTCGATGATGGTGTTGATGAAGATGACGACGACAACGATGTTGATGACGTTTTCTTTAATGCACTTACCCCTTCCCTGAAAATAAAAAGACAATATAAATAATAACATATTGAACATGCTCCGCAATACAATTCTGTAATGATTTACGATGAGGATGAAAAGAAGAAAAACAAATTATGTGACAAAAATTAGTATAGTTTACACAGGGAAATTTTTATTACTCCCTAGTACAAATATACGTGGTGAACCTACCAGCGTTTCTTAGTTGCGTTTCCGTCGAAAGTTGGCGATACTTCTGTAAGCAAATCGGTATGGTTGACAGATGGAAGGTTCGAGCTAGAATAAATGGCTAACCCATATCTTGGTCGACTTTATCGTGGCGGTTTATTAGCATTTCTCTTTTTATTTATGTAGTTCTTAATATTTTTATTGCGTTTTCTTTTATTTCTTTCATTATATCTGGGATGATGTTTTGTGTTTTACACATGTGTGTGTGTGTGTGTGTGTGTGTGTGTGTGTGTATGCGTGTGTCTATGTATGTGCTTACATATTGCATGCACAGAGATACATATATACATACACATATACGCATTATAAACACACACACACACATATATACATTATACACTCACACACACAGGCATACATATATATACAAACATATATTCATATATTATATATAAATACATACATATATACCATATAAACATATATATATATGTGTGTATATATATATATACATATATATATGACTATATATATATGTATATATATATGTATATATGTATATATATATGTATATATGTATATGTATATACATATTATATATATATGCATATACATGTATACGTATATATATATATATGTGTATATACACATATATGTATATATATACATGTATATATATGCATATAT
>NC_068983.1:147729121-147730795 GCF_001194135.2 Octopus bimaculoides | reverse complement strand
ATATATATATATATATATATATACATATAGTATATATGTATGTATGTATGTATGTATGCATGTATGTGTCACACGCATGAGCGCATGACTGTGTGTGTTAGTATAAATGTATGTATCTATCATTTTTACAGCAGCAGTTAAACAGTTATAGTATAGTAATAAATTTACTGAAACGATATCTATCTGAAATAGAATATTCTGTAGCTTAGTAACACGTTATACCATGTGTTTGTATCCTTTTCTTTATTTTCATTATCATTTACAATGTTGGATTGAATGGCAACGCAACACAGATAGTTAAGTGCCTGACAAAGTCTAGTTATTACTTATTCCTTCCTATGATTTGAGGGGATTTGGGAAACAGAAGTTGAAATAAGCCCCTCGTATATATATATATATATATATATATATATATATATGTATGTGTGTGTGTGTGTGTGTGTGTGTTTTACTCACACACTTACACTCCCCCCACACACACACATATACTTGTGTGTGTCTCTCTGTTTGTGCTTATCCCCTCACCAGTACCACGACTTGACAACAGGTGTTGGTGCACTTAAAGTAGCGGTTCATCAAAAATGACCGGTAGAAGTACCAAGCTTTAAAAAAAGGTGAAAATAAGTACTGGAGACAATTCGTTCGACTAAAATTGTTAATGACGGTGCTCCAGTATGGTCGCACTTTTATGACTAAAACAACTAAAGGATAAACAATAAAAAAAATTTATTCAACAGTTCGTCAACTGTTCCCCTGCCAATGACATTCGAAATTTGTAAATTCAGAAATAAAAGAAATCAGTCATGGCCAGTATCTATCATGAATGTATGTATTATATACAATGTAAATGTATACGTGGCGTAGGTGTGGCAATGTGGTAAAAAGTTTGCTTCTCAATCATGTGATCTTGGGTTCAGTCCCACTACGTGGAACCTTGGGCAAGTGCCCTTCACTATATCTCAGGACTGACTCGGAGACTTGAGTGGATTTGGTACAGAGAAACTGAAAGAAAGAAGCTTGTCGTATGCACGTACACACACACACGCTCACACACACACACACACACGTGTATGTGTGTGTGTGTGACGTGCTTTCAAATTCCGTCTGGCAAATCCACTCACAAGATTCTCTCTCACTCATGACTCTCTCTCACACAAGACTCTCTCACTCCCTCTCTTTATATATATCTTCATTCCAATTCATATATATCATCATTCCACTTTTCTCCTCCTTTGTATGGCCACACCTCGAATACTGCTGCCCCTTGTGGTCTCCCCATACAAAACAAAACATCTCGAGGATTGAATCACCCCAGAGGGCACTCATCAAACGAATTGAAGGCATGACTGATCTTGGTTACTGGAACCGTCTTAAAGCCTTGAAGCTCTACTCTCTCCAGCGCCGCCGCGAGCGGTACATCATTTGTACGATGTGGAAAATATACCGCCAGCATTGCCCAAACGACCTGAACATTAGTTTCAAGGTTCATCCAAGGCTGGGACCACGAGCCATACGTCCCCTGCCCAATTCAGAATCACAACGTATAGGTACATTGCGGTATAATTTCTTTTCCTCAACAGGCCCTGCTCTGTTTAACATTGTCCCGAAACAGATAAAAGAGGAAAAGGATCCTATCAGCTTTAAACGGAGTCTAGACAGATTTCTTCAAGGAAT
>NC_068983.1:147725987-147728804 GCF_001194135.2 Octopus bimaculoides | reverse complement strand
TAACATAACTTATATACATGTGTGTGTGTGTGTGTGTGTGTGTGTTAGGATCAACCCTGTCGAACGTTTTACTGAAGTCAAGATATATGACATCAGCGTTCGAACCTGTTCCCAAGGCTTTAAATATATCTTCAATGTGGTGTTAGAGCTGTGTTAGATAGTTTCTGCCACAGCGAAAGCCATGCTGGTTTGCATTTAGGAGTTTTTGAGTCTCCAGAAAGTCAGCTATCCTTGATCTTACCACCCTTTCAAACATTTAAATGATGTGGGAGGTGAGTGAGATTGGGCGATAGTTGACTGCAAGGGATCTATTTCCCTGTTTGAAAACCGGGATGACAGACTGGGATAGGAGCTGTTTCGGTATATAATCTGAGTCTAAAGAATTTCTCCAGGGGTTAGTCAGAGGGACTGCAAGTTGGTGTCTACATTCCTTCAGGAGACTTGCGGGGAATCTATCAGGGCCTACAGCAGAATAGTATTTGACCTCATTTATTGCTGCTATGATGTCTGAAGCAGTGAAGGTTATGTCCGAGCTTTTATATTGGGAATCAACTTCGTTCACCTCCCTTACGTCGATATCAGTGGAGTCACTAAAGACAGAGCAATATTGTTTCTGCAGTATTTCTGCCATTTCTTTAGCATCGTGTTGGGGAATGCCGTTATCATTGGTTAATGGTCCAATGGGTGAGACAGCGATTCTATTCTTATTTGCATAAGAATAAAATACTGTTGGGTTGTGTTTGATGTTTTTGATCACCCACTGTTCCTCCGCTGCTCTTTGATTTTCAATGAAGGTTTTCATGTCGGTCTGCAGATGAAGTTTTTCCAACTCCAGCCTTTTCATTGTTGTTCAATGTGGATGTTGTATGTGGGAGTATTTCAATTGGTTGATTTTTTTATTGAGTCTTTTGATGCCCCTGAGGAGTGCTTTTTTTCTTTTTAGGGAGCCGGCTTCTGTTCGTGTTAGTAGATTTCGTAGGAGCGTGTTTTGAGCATGCATAGGTGACGATGTTCTCAAAGTGTTGCCATGCGGTCTCAATGTGAGTGGAGCTGAGAGTGAAAGACCAATCGATGAACGACAGATCCTTTCTGATTGCTCCTCAGTCCACTTTGTAGAAGTTTATGTTGTCAAATGAGTGCCGTGGAGCAAGATTGGCTGGTTTGGTTTTGATATGCCGGGAATTAAAATTGCAGAGTATCATGTCGTGATGCTCTTTACGTGTTTCAGTCATTAGATTACGCCCATGCTGGGGCATCACCCTGCAAAAATTTTTTTGTCGAATGAATCGACTGTAGTACTGCTTTCAAAGGCTGGTACTTATTCTATCGTTCTGTTTTGTTGAACTGCTAAGGTACGGTGATGTAAACGCAACACACACAAACACACACACACATACACACACACACACATACACACACACACACACACACACACACACACACACACACACACACACACACACACACACACACACACGACAGGCTTCATTCAGTACCTGTCTCCCTCACAAAGCTTCGCTAGGCCCGAGGATATAGCAGACGACGCTTGCCAAATTTGCCAGACAGTGGTACTGGACCCGGAGCAATATATTTAAACAACAGGTTGACTGAGCACCACATTACTTAGAGTTTCGTGGGAAGCGCAGAACACAAATGTACTACGTCTAACTCGGTAGAGTATTTAAAGAACTTTCATAACAGCTTTTAGGTGGGAATATTTACGCCTCCTTTCGTAGTCCTTTTGTTGTATACTCTAAGATGAAAACAGACAAGATATTGATGTCAGCTAGTTTGTGTATGTATACATGTATGTATATACATACATTCATATACAAATATATTAGTATTAATATTTGTATATATGTTGAAAATGTACAATATTTGTATTACTGATATTCATGCATATATTATGTGTGTATGTCTAATTATCTATCTATCTATCTATCTATCTATCTATCTATCTATCTATCTATCTATCTATCGATCAATCTATCTATCTATCTATCTATCTATCTATCTATCTATCTATCTATCTATCTATCTATCTATATGTCTGTCTGTCTGTCTGTTTATCTATCTATCTATCTATCTATCTATCTATCTATCTATCTATCTATCTTTCTTTCTTTCTATCTATCTATATGCATACATACAAACATACACAATGTATATATATATATATATATATATATATATATATATATAAACAATATATGAGTATATGCATATATATGTACATGTATGTACATACCTTCATCCACATGTACATATAGTATACATAACTGGGTACATGACGTGGCAAAAGAACATGGACAAAATTATAAACAAGGTACAACAAACAAGCAAGTCACATAGAAACATCCCCTTCATCAGCTGCCACCATTAAAACACCAGTGTTTCGAAGAATTAAGGCAGTACGCATCGTTGAAATGGTTCTTCCCACGAACACAAATTGAATTATTTTCGTGGCGGGTAGTGGCGGACGGAAAACAAGACAGGAAAACGAAACGGTGAATAGGCAAACAAGCAAAAAGGCTGTACAGCCAGACGTGAAGTGTGTATGTATTGAACGCTGTGAAGCACGAACAGGAGGGGCAAAGAAGTACGTGCGAGCTTGGGGAGTCCAAGAACGAAAAGAAATAGCAGCCGGACACACGTGACTAGCGCTGTGTACATAGAAAGAGTAGCAGAGGGAAAAGAAGGGGAGGAAGTAGAATAAAAGTGAGCAACAAGAGGTAGAGAGGGAGAGAGATAGTAGTAGTAACGGTGAGAGGCGAAGGACGAGCAACAAGAGAGAGAGAGAGAGAGAGAGAGAGA
>NC_068983.1:147725260-147725883 GCF_001194135.2 Octopus bimaculoides | reverse complement strand
ATATATATATATATATATATATATATATATATATATATATATACGTTGGCACTCTTTAGAGAACAGGTTTCAAAGACTAAGTGAGGAAGTATCCATACAAAACTAAATACGTGAGGTGCAATTGTAATATGAGTCACTAGTTCATCATCATAGTTATCAATTATTTTTATTGCTGTAGTTTCACGCCTTCGTTTCAATGTAGCACATTGTCTGTCAAGCGAGTTTGTAGAAACATTTCATCGTATGAAATAAGACAAAATTACAGGAAATAACCAAAACGGCAAAATGAATAAATATAGATTCGTTAAGCAAAATGCAAAAGTCAAAAGCGGTTTCGAGAAATTAGCTTAATGGACAATGTGTTTGGAAGAGATGAGAAAACTGTATTGTGTCATTTCGTAAGAACTACAAGTATGCTCTAAGTGTTCAGTGATGTAAGGTGAATATATGTTCAATGCAATATTGTGTCAGTGTAGAGATAACAGAGACGGAATATTCGTCTCTTTTATCACTACATTGACGGAAGACGAAAAATTGGTATATTGGTGCAATGCTAATAGTAGAAGAAAGTATATATGTGTGTGTGTGTGTGTGTGTATGTCTGTATATATATAAGATCGGAA
>NC_068983.1:147720765-147724968 GCF_001194135.2 Octopus bimaculoides | reverse complement strand
CTTGCTCAAGGACACAATGCGTCGCCGGGAATTGAACTCATGACCTCATAATCGTGACCCGAATGCCCTAACCATATATATATATGGTAAAGGCGCGTGGCTTAGTGGTTAGGGCATTCGGGTCACGATTATGAGGTCATGAGTTCAATTCCCGGCGGCGCATTGTGTCCTTGAGCAAGACATTTTATTTCACGTTGCTCCAATCCAATCAGCTGGCAAAAATGAGTAGTACCTGTATTTCAAAGGGCCTGCCTTGTCATATTCTGTGTCACGCTGAAATTCCCTGAGAACTACGTTAAGGGTACACGTATCTGTGGAATAGCCAACCACTTGCACGTTAATTTCACGAGCAGGCTGTTCAATTGAGTGTATCAGCTGGGACCCTCGTCGTCGTAACTGGCGGAGTGCTCCTAAATGTTTTTATTTTTTATTCCCTTCGAAGTTTATACCTAATAATGGTATCTTACGACGGATACCTTTTATGTGTTTATATGTACACTGTTTATATATATAAACAGGAATATAGACAGGAATTTTCAATGGCCGGATAACTGAAGAGATGGCGTATTTATCATGGTTTTGTCAGCCGTATTTGTTCTAGAGCTTGCAAATCAGTGCCTGGCGTTAAGCATCATCTCAGAACGTAGTCATATGGCACTAAATAGTTGCACTGAACATAGAATAATGACACGGTGAAATAATTATCATAAAGAGGAGCACATTAACAGCGAAATTTGTATTTTGAGCGTGAGATTTATGTCATTAACTGTTTATTTTTTGTCTGTGACAAGTATATGTTTGTGTGTTTAATTTAGTATTGGATTGTTATAAGTATCATTGATCGTCTATTCTTGTTGAGAATTATGGAGAGTACAAATGTTAATCACTAATATTTTTTCTACTTAGTTTTGTATTATGTGCTCTAGTGTCTTGCAATTTCTCTTTTTTAAGTGCTAAGTGAGAAGATAAAGGTCGTGAAGTTTATAGCTTAAACATTTGCAATCAAATTTATAATTCATATTTGTTTTAGGTTTATATGCGTGTAGTTTTGCTATGCAGAAGAAAGATTTTTATTCAATTATTTTGTAAATAACAGAGCTAATGGCTTGGAATAATAGATTGTGGGTTACTTCCTGGAAAGTTGAGGTCCACCTTAAACAAATCCAGCCGTTTGGTACTTTCTTCTACGACGACGACGGCCATGATTGCTCTACATTCATGTTTTTTTTTATTTTTGATGTCTTCACCTGTTCTATGATTATATATATATATATATATATATATATACATTTTATGGGTGGTTCGTGTATTATTAATAGTGGTGTGATGCGTTATCTGATGTATCTATTGCGTTGCAATTCTGTTTCTTCATGCTATGTTTTCGTAGAATATCTGTTTTTAATTAATGTATATTTTATTTTGTGGATTTCATTTCCTAGTGTTTCGACTAAGGAAGAAGACATATATACTTCCCAAAGTAGAAATTTTACCACTACCACTTATTAGTGAAAATTCGTTGTCCTTCTGTATT
Source organism: Octopus bimaculoides (assembly GCF_001194135.2). NCBI lineage: Eukaryota > Metazoa > Mollusca > Cephalopoda > Octopoda > Octopodidae > Octopus > Octopus bimaculoides. The sequence continues at coordinate 147,723,437 of NC_068983.1, read as the reverse complement.
TGCAGTTATTGTTTCTGCTGTCAAGGGAATATTATTTTCTGACTGATAGATTTGTCTAGATACAGTCATTGCATGACTACCCACTATATTTCTGATGTTCTGGATGTTAAATTTTAGAGGGCAAATACATTGATCGTCTTCTTTTAATTTTTTAATGTCTTTCAGTGTGTTTAACACACACCGTATATCTGTTGGCACTATTTTTTCTATTGGGTCAGACAGAATGTTGCAAACATTGAGTCCTCAACAAGAGTTCATCATCATGCTAGTATAATTTAACCGCTAATACGATATCAAAAATTTACTCTTCTGTTCCACAAGACAGTGATAATTTTTTCAGCGTGTTAGCTGGTATCTTAGCTCTTTGTATAAATTATTTATTGCAGTGTCTATAGTTTATGGCAGATAGAATTTGTACATCAAATTTGCCTTTTTCGATAGTTTCTTCAAAAATTTACGGTGCTCGCCCTCGCTGCAGACATCACAGATACCTATATTGCATATAGAAATAAACTGGACACCCAAGAAAATTCATTCAGTATGATCAATCTCCAACACTGCAAAATATAAGATTCATCATTGCATGTCATAATGTGCAGTATGATTCTCATCCGGAGAGAGACACAGTTTAAGCTGGAAAGTGGAACTGTCCACTATAGCTTTCCTGTATTATGCATGGCTTAGGGCTACACGCATACGCACGCGGGTACACACACACACACACACACACACATTGTAATAAAATAATAATATGATGGATTCTCCCATTGAAGACGACGTATGAGTGTTCAGCATTTTGCCGAACGACCTGCACAAATGATTTGTTTATAGTGATCAAATGTATGTGCTGCTCTTTAGCTCACTTCCTCCATCAACTCGACGTTGTCTGAACAGAAGCACGGTGTATCACGCGTCAGGTGTCGAAATGAAGTGTTTTGCTTAAGAACACAACACACCACTCGGTGTAGGGATTGAAACCACGATCTCGCGATCGTGAGTGCAACATCTTAACCACTAGGCCATGCATCCGCACTAGTGAGGAATAATAATACATAGAGATAATATATAATATAACGTTAATATTACATATGTGTGTAAGGCGGTGAGCTGGCAGAATCGATAGATCGCCGGGAAGTCAGCTCATAACTACACAGACACCTAGAACAGTTAGCGAAAGCATGTCACTTACTTCCAAGTCATGGTAACTTGTGAGTGTCGCCTATGTTTTTATATATGATATATGTATATATAATTTACAGGCATAGATGCATTAACACACACACACACACACACACACACACAAGCATGTATATAAATACATATATATATATTTACACTCACACACGCACACACACACACACACACACACACACACACACACACACACACATAAAGCATAGTTACAAAGGTTGGCACGGGCGTAGTGGTGGGCAAAGAGATGGCTGCGCGGTAAGTAGTTTGATTCTCAGATACATGGTTCCGTGTTCAGTGTCTTCTGCTATAGCCCTGGACGGATAAGAGCCTTCGTAGGTGTGTGTGTGTGTGTGTGTGTGTGTGTGTGTGTGTGTGTGTGTGTGTGTGTGTGTGTGTGTGTGTGTGCGCGCGCGTTTGTGTTTACCCACCAACAGCACTTGACAACCAGTGTTGGTTCGTTTGTTCTCGTCATTTAGCGGTTGAGCAAAAGGAGATCGTTAGAGTAAGTGCCAACCTATAAAAAACAAGCAGAGGGGCTGTTTGTTCTAGGAAACCCTTCAAGAAGATGCTGCAGTATGGCCACGGCTTTAGGGCTGAAACGTACAAAAGAATATATATATATATATATATATATGTACACACATACATATATATATATATCTACATTCATATACTATATACACGAGTGTTTGTGTATGCTTATGTACATGTCTGTGTGCGTGCATATTTATCCTTGTATGTGTAAGCGTGTGCCTAAATGTAGATATGTATGTTTGTCTAACAACTAAACTGAAAATATATTTTCACTAATGTGTTTTATCTTCACATTAAAAGTAGGCGTGACTGATAACATATAATTGCTGGTAATGCCATTTGTCTTATACTAAAAGCATTCACACCTATACATTATAATTCTTTTAAAAAGAAAGACAAAAAAAAAAACACTGTGGCTATAAAACAAAATTTACAAAAAAAGAAACTGAAAAGCAAGCGAATATTAAATTGGTCGTTATTTCCGAACAGCAATGAGTGTATTGACTTTAATTTGGTGCTCAAATGAATAGACACGTTTATTTGCTAGGAGTATATAAGCATTCAGCGTTAATAAACCTAAGAAACGACACAGATATTAGTAAAGAGATTTTTTTTATATTTTATATATTATTTATTACTTTTTGGTTTTTACTTTTTAGCCATTATTTTGTTTAAAACGATAATTTGCATCGCAAATTATTTTTACTCTAGTTTAAAATCTTCTCTTCTATTCTTTTTAGAAACATTTTCTTCCATGCTTTCCTTCTCTATTTTCGATTTTATTTTCTGTTTTTTTCTTCTATATAATAGACAAATACACATTTTCTGTTAATGTCATTTTGCAACCACGCACTAAACTACATAAACACCGAGTCCAAGGCATAGAAGAGAAAGCCGTTCATGTATGAAAGATATATACATGAGCGCATGTGAGTTAATATGTA
>NC_068983.1:147717069-147718970 GCF_001194135.2 Octopus bimaculoides | reverse complement strand
CTCTCTCTCTCTCTCGGTTTTACGGGATTAATTAGGTAGAGAGAGGAAGTAGTGCTGGTAGTGGCTAGGGTGGTATTAGGTGAATCGATCGTGACATTGCTGCTATTATTGCGGTTGTTTCAAGTATCGATATCAACGCGAGCGTTACCGTTATTATTATTAGTATTATTATTATTATTATTATTATTATTATTATTATTATCATTATTATTATTATTATTATTATTATTATTACGCGTACACACAAAGTCAGCGTCACGCATGCGTGAGTGCGTGCGCGCGCGTGTTTATCTGTGTTTGTCACTCGCCACCGCTTGCCAACCGGTGGTGTACGTTTACGTCCCCGTAATCTAGTGGTTCGGCGAAAAGAGACCGATAGAAAAAGTCTCAAGATTAAAAGAAAATAAATACTGGTGGGGGGGGGGTCGATTGGTCCGACTAAAAGTTTTTCAAAGCGGCGGCGGACACCTCAAACCGACGCGAACGCTAATAGGCACACAGATACTAACAATATTACATTATAACCACTACAGCTAATAATACAACTACTAATAGGAATAGCCATAATATTAATACTAACACCATCGGCAATATTACCATTACTGAAAAACCGTACTGTTAACACTCCAACCACCAACACAGCTATTGATAGCCGCGATAATAACATCGCTAATACCACCGCCTCTGCCACCGCTAATACTAACACCTCTACTAGTGATTTTACTACTGCCCCTGCTGCTGCTTCTGCAACTACTGCCGTTGCTGCTACTACTACTACTATTACTAGCAATACTACCAATACTTCTAACACTACTACTACTACTACTACTACAACTTCCAATACTTCTAACACTACTACTACTACTACAACTTCCAATATTTCTAACACTACTACTACTACTGCTACTACTACTACTACTACTACTACTACTAATAATAATAATAATAATAATAATAATAATAATACTAATAATAATAATGGTAACGCTCGCATTGATGTCGATACTAGAAACAACAGCAGTAATAGCAGCAATGTCACGATCGATTCACCTAATACCACCCTAGCCACTACCAGCACTACTTCATCTCTCTCCTTAATTAACCACCGTTAAACCGATAATGGCAACAGCAGATCCCGGGCAGATTGCCTGCTGCAAGCCCAATGCAGAAGATTCAACGTCGTATATCGATGCACTGTTCACAACATGGTAAATAACTCCTGTAGTTACTACATTGGTTCTCGCACAAAATTTAAACATAAGTATTACGCACATTTAAACTCGTTTAAATATAAGGAAAATAGCAATTCCACATCACTAGCCAGCCACATACACCATCTAATTAATAGAAAACTTACCTGGGCTATAATAGACTCGGGTACCCCATATCAGGGCCAACACTCTAGTTGTGGACTTTGCTTAAAAGACGCTCTCAAAATTCTAACTCACAACTCACCACAATTGCTTAATAAATACAACGAGGCCTTCACTACGTGTAAGCACAAATTCTTCCTCACTTTTAAATCCTTTCATAAATCTAAATGTAAGCTCACTCCACCCCCACGAATAGCGCCCACATACAAACCCCTATGATCATTAACATATATATCTTCTGCATACACCGAAAAAGAAGGAACATATGCATAGTATGCAAAGATTTAAAAGAGAAGGGGTGGTGAGGATGATAGAGATTTGGCCCTCCTGACACAGGAAGGCTTCTAGGGATAATCGAGCAACCTCACTGTCTGAGATTTCCTTGAAACCTCAGGAGAAAGCGCCTTCTCCAATTCCTTCTCTCCGACTCACGGGTCTACACTTAGAAAGATACCATCCACTCTTGCCATTTTCGCAACTTTCACCCGCCTTTCAATAAACTCTCTTGAGGACAGCACTTCCCTCTCC
>NC_068983.1:147710170-147716459 GCF_001194135.2 Octopus bimaculoides | reverse complement strand
CCACTAATCTTCTATAAATTTCTAAAGCGAAACATGCACCGATCTCATTGCTCGACTGAAAACTGGAATAATAATAATAATAATAATAATAATAATAATAATAATAATAATAATAATAATAATAATAATAATAATAATAATAATAATATATTTTTCCCGTATATTGAGTTTCAAAATTTATCTAAGAATATTTGCAACACATATTTTGATGACGTAGAATGCAAATACCATACCTGTAGCAAGTAAAGTAAGTTCCAGCACTCTCACGTGATTAAACATATTAGCGCATATATTCACACAAAAGATAAAAACAAAAACATATACAGAAGTAACAGTTGTTTTTTTTTTTAAAGAATATCAACACGCACACGCGCAAATAAATTTAAAACGCACACGCACACAAATAGATAAAAACAAGACATATAAATGTATAACGGTTTTTCGAAAATACATTAACATGCATACGCACATATATATACGAATATTGCTATGTTGACTCTGTTGATGATCACTCAATCAATTATATCATTTCTTTTGTGTCTAATTCTCACCCTGACGAAGTATATAACTCACTATTTTCAAAATTGCAACGTTAATTTATTAATTTGTAATTGAATGAGTTAAGTATGGAAACAATTGTAGGTAACAGAGAATTGAAGATATGATAATAAATAAATTGATGTTTATCTGTTAAATCTCTCCATTTTCATATTATATACTCAGTTGAAACATACCCATATATATAGAAGTGAAACAGTCGGTGCTTTTCATTAAAAATAAACACCAATACTGGACTCCTGAATATTTCATCGATATATAAGATTAAACCGGTGAAGCTTGGATGTTAACATCCCTTTTTAAGAGGTATCTGTATCCTCAAAATAGCGTATATATATATATATATAGTTGAAATTTATAGAAATACAAAAGACGAAGATAGGTGTATGAACAACAAGTCTATTAGTTTGACGCTCGGGAAAATGAAAAAGTCTTTTACGTTTCGAGCCTACGCTTTTCAACAGAAAGGAATAATAGAAAATAAACTGAAAGAGAATGAAAAAAAAAACTTGTAGCTTTCAGCAGTCCAGTAGAGCGAATGATTACAAAAAGAGTTTGAAAGAAAGGGAGATAATGATAATGAAAAAAAGAAATAGGATTAAAGAAATGGAGATAATAAAGCGCTGGTGATCCCAAAAGAAGGTGTGCGTGTGTGTGTATGTGAGAATGGTGTATGTGAATGTGAGTGTGTGAATAGAGGCTAGTGACTGATGTGTGTGAGTGCATGTGTGTGTAAGTGTGTGCGTTTGTAATGTGTGTGTGTGTGTTGTGTTGTGTGTTGCAATTGGGGTGTGCTTTATCACGTGCTGTGTGTACGTATGTGTTTCTGTGACCAAACAGTGTGCATGTGCATGGTATGTATATGTGGGCGAAAGTTATGTTTGTCTATGTATGTTGCGTGTGTTAATGTGTGTTACGTGTATATGTATATACAGCCAGTATTCAGGTATTATGTGTTTCTGTGAGTGTGGGAGTATAAACTGTCTGTGTTCAATTAGTATGTGCTTGTGTTGGTGTGGGAGTGTGCATGGTGATGCGTGGTGTGTGTACTGAGTTAAACCGTGTGTGGCTGCTCATATAATGGTATGTGTGGCAACGCTATTGAAGATTGTGTGTGGGTGTGTGGACGATGGTGTGTGGTGTGGGTGTTGGGAAGAGGTCAGTGCTAGTGTTATGGAGTGGGGTGGGGTGGCATCAATGAAGAGAGGAGGTGAGGTAGATGTCAGATGAGGAGAGGAGGTGAGTTGAGCCCGTGTGACGCAAAAGAGCGAGGAGAGAAGATTAATTCCTGTTCACGGTGAAGGTAGGAGTTCAGATGGCCCCTGTGCAAAAACAGTCCAAACACAGACAGATGTTGCAGCGAATAACCGGTAGAGCGAACAGATCAGCCAAGCGGCCTCCCGTTTGACCGATATACAGGAAAGGGCTGAGAGAGCAAGAGATGCAGTAAGTGACGTTACTATAAGAGCAAGTAAAGGAGTCGGTGATGTGATAGGGACGATAATGGGTGCCAGTGAGGATGGTGGTGTTGGAGAGGTTGGGACAGGTGAAACAAATATGTCTATACGCATGTACGTATGTATTCATGTATATAAATACATTTGTGTGAGTGTGTGTGTGAGAGAGAGAGAGGAGGGGGAGAGAGATAGAGAGTAGGGGAGAAAGAAAGCAAGTATTTATCATCTACTCAGAAATTACAAGAGTGACTCATAGGACAAGAGTTTCATGCCAAAGCACTTAAACTGTAAAATGTATGCACACACGCACACGCACACACTCACATGCATACACACTAACACACAGAGGCACACACACAAATTCTGAAAAACCACCAAGTTCCATAAAATATACTTTCTTTTATAGGCACAAGGGCCTGAAATTTGTAGGGAGAGGGAAAGATGATTTCATCGACCTCAGTGTTCAGCTGGTACTTATTTTATCGACACCGAAAGGAAGAAAGGCAAAATCGATCTCAGAATTTGAACTCAGAACGTAAGGACGGACGAAATACCGTAAAGCATTTTGCCCGGCAATGTAACGATTCTGCCTGCTCGCCCCTTAGAGTTCCATAAAATATCAATGAAAATTAAGTATCGGGAGTGGATATATGATCATAAAAGATGGTGCTCCATTATGGGCAAAGTCCAATTACTGAAACTAATGAAAATGATAAAGCATAACTTACATATGCACATTTATTGCTAGATGAAATACCAAATTATTTACCAGTTATTCCTCAGTCAGTCAAGAAATGTAGAACGTTGCATTCTCTACCCGGGACTTACAGAAACACTTCTGTAGATTTGAACTCCGGAACTCTTATTTGGAACCTATAAGTATCCTTCATATATTCAAATGCAATGCACCTATGTGTGACTGTTTTCAAGTCAGCCATGGTTCATCAGATATGTATTTCTTTATTGCCCACAAGGGGCTAAACATACAGAGGACAAACAAGGACAGACAAAGAGATTAAGTCGATTACATCGACCCCTGTGCGTAACTGGTACTTATTTAATCGACCCCGAAAAGATGAAAGGCAAAGTCGACCTCGGCGGAATTTGAACTCAGAACGTAATGGCAGACGAAATACTGCTAAGCATTTCGCCCGGCGTGCAAACGATTCTGCCAGCTCGCCACCTTTCTGATAGTTCATCAGATATACAAATAACGCTCCATTCATTTATATTTAAGCATCTGATATCTAGGACCAAGTTATTCAATATGCACTTCTTTATTTCAAGGCAGTAGATATGTGCTGAGGGATATATGGCCGTTATTTTCTAGCCAATCGAGCCCAGTCAAAACACAGAAGTTTTTTCATATGGAAGTGACCGATCGAATTGTGTGAAATCATTCGGCTTTGTTCTTCTGTTTCACGTCTAATTCTCACTAATGTTCATTTTACCATGCATGTACATTGGGGTTTAAAAGATAAGTACCAAACCATTGATATTCTTGGGGTTGATTTAATTATACAATCAAATAATAAGTCTAGTTTCGCGTGAAATAAATTAATATATACAACTATAACGTTTGTTATCCTCAGTACTACTTAACTAAAAACGGTGGGCCGGCAGAATTGTTACCAATTGGACAAAATGCTTAGCGATATGTCTTCCGGATTAACGTTATGAGTTCAAATTCTGCCGCTGTCGACTTTGCTTTTGGATCGATAAAATAAATTTGTATGTATTTATGTATGGGGAGAGAGAGAGAGAGAGATAACTCCGATGCATTTTTCTTAATATAACAGAGATTTCTGCAAAGTAAATATTAATTTCTTTTATTGACTACGTACCAGTCGAACCGTTCAAATGAATCTTTACGCTGATTTAGCTGAAAACTATGTAGGCGACCATCACATACATTATTAGTAGATCTGATAAGGAGTGGACTCCAGTTTATTTTCCTCTTCAGTGAGCAGCACGAGACATACTTAGAAGAGTCTTGTTATCAAGCAACACCCGCAAGCGAGCTTTCGCCTTTGAAATCGCCTGTTATTGCATTGTAATTATATCTGGCACTAGTAAATCATTCGACCGTGTTTGCCACTGGAAACGTCTGGCAAAATCTGTGTGAGCTATTTGACTCTCATCACTTGGATCAGATGTTTTTTTTTTTTCCAACATTATTGATAAAAACTCACTTTGACGCACATTCTATCAAATTTGTTGTATCTTGAGGATTGCTTATGACTTTCTACATACACCTTTACTCACGTAAACGTCTTTCATATTGTGACTTCTCTTCAGACAGACAGAGCTCTATTTAGAAGATATCAACCGTCACTCTTTGATAACAAATTCAGATATTTCATCTACATGCAACCTAGACATCACAATCTTGACATGCACTACTTTCATAAAAACAGATCTTGTAAGTCTATTTCAGTGGAGAAATGACATCTCCAAGATACAGTCATTAAACATATCATGGAAATATACGCACACGTCTACATATGTTGTACGTTTTTACAAACCTGCTATCTGTTGCATATGTTTTCATAAGCTGTTCACAACAAAACTTTTGTAAACTTCTTAAGTTTTAAGTATGATATAGCAAAACCTATTACTCCCTAATTGGGTCCGAAAATATTACATTTTTGAACAATTGTTGATCGGTACTGTTGTCCACATTTACAAATTAGATTACTCCACACAAGTATGGGACTGAGGAGTTGGTAAAGATAGTTTAGGTCACATCACGTCGATGTTCGGATAAATATCAATTTTTTTATTTACATTCTAGCATACAAAAACCAGTGGCACATCACTCTTATCACTTCTACAAGGCTTTTTTTTATGTAGATGTCTGGCACACAGCTAAGATCTGATTCTACTGTGTCTCGCTTTTCAAGATTCGTCCTAAGCGTTGCAACGAAACCTTCCTCTCCAGAATTGCAAAACTCCTAACTCTACCTTCAAGTCCATACGTTTTCTACAGACATCACCTATAAAAATTCAAGTTTAAACATCGCTTTCAACAGTCTGGCCAAAGATACAAACGTAGTTACTCCTCTTCTTTGAACTAGGAATTTTAAAAAAACAGGCGGGGTCCTCACTGACTAAGAGAATATGAATGTTATCGAATGATGTTAATACGGTTAATGTTTAATTAAATTATCAAAGTTGATGGAGGAAATTGTGCAAGAGAGTACTGTGGAGGAAAGATTTGGATACAAGTCTAGATCGTCAATCACAAAATCAATGACTAATGCTTGTAAGCACTTAGCAATGTTGACTATTGATAATATAATTTGATAACAACCGTTGTATTGTCATACTTACAATTACGTCTAAATTCGGCATACATATCAAAACCCTTCGTTATTCGGTTGATTTACTAATAGGTTTTGTTATTATTGTTTGAGCTTATAAAACGAAAAAAAAAACAAAGAAAAAAAATGGACGACGAGAAATAAAATATGATTGAAGTTAGGGAGAGGCAAAGAGTAAAAAATAAATAAAATTAGAGATTCAATGGGCAATGATGTGATACACAGTTTATCGATAGTGGTATAAAAATGAAAATGATGGCGAGAGTATTATTTGTTTGAAGATGTTATCTGTGTGAAGAGTGGTCGTTAAATGAATTAATGAATGTGTTTGTGAGCGTCTCTCTCTCTCTCTTTCGTTCTCTCTCACTCTAATATATACTAATATACTAATATACTAAAATATATATACGTATGTGTATAAACATATAGATATATGAGGAAACGCATATATATATATATATATATATATATATATATATATATATATATAGAGAGAGAGAGAGAGAGAGAGAGAGAGAGGCGGGGAGGGAAATACAACAAACACACGTATGTGTATGCGTTTGCGTTTATACGAGGTGAATTGCATGTTAAGTACGTATAATTAAATTCAGCTACCACACGTAACAGATATATCATCACTCTCTCTATGTTTACTGAGCACCCTTATGAATTTACAGTGATATATAAACATACATTTATGTGTATGTGTGCGCATGTGCATGTGCGTGTATGTGTACATATATTACAAACAACTACACACACACATACACACACGTACACAGGGAAACTCTCTCTCTCTCTCTCTCTCTCTCTCTCTCTCTCTCTCTCTCTTGCAAACACACACAGACACGCAAACACACACACACACACACATATATATATATATATATATATATATACACATATATATATATATATATATGTACGTATGTATGTGTATGTATGTATGTA
>NC_068983.1:147705798-147709515 GCF_001194135.2 Octopus bimaculoides | reverse complement strand
ATATATATATATATATATATATATATATATATATATATATATATAAATGTGTGTATGTGTATGTGTAAGTGAGTGTGTGCGAGAGTGTGTAAGTGTATGTGAGTGTGTGTGTGGTTGTGTGAGTGTGTGTGTGAGAGAGAGAGAGTGGATGTGTGTGTGAGTGGATGTGTGTGTGAGTGGATGTGTATGTATTATTTTAGTCGAATTAGTCTCTTGCTACGCTGAGTTTTACTTGTAGACACACAAGATATTCAGGCCAGGGTGACTCGACCAAAATAAGATATCATTAATCACAAACACACACATACATGTAAATTCGATTCGAATCAGCATTAAAATAAAATCTTTACCCTATATAATATAGTTAATGTATGTGTAGAGATGATTTCGCTGATGTAAAATGCAATTTGTGCTTATTAATGATACGCACACCAGGCATTATGTTATATAGACAAATATATATGTATGTATACATGCATATGTAAATTTCAAACGTAGTATAACCGTGAAAACAACAGAAATATTGGGTATTTTAACCTTATAAGACGGTAAAAAGAAGTACCCAGCAGGGACTCGAACTCGTACCCTTCAGATACTGGCTGAGTACTCTACCACTGAGATAATCGGCCCGCTGACAATAATTGCCGTCAAATTTAATGTCAATTCTCACCGTCAATTTTAACTCTAAAACAACGTTCGGTTGCTTTATCTATTTTATTAATCATATTTGCACATTATAAAATTATGAGGGACAATATTTTCAGAGGCTCAAACGTTAATATGGACCTTATAATGCCTTAAATTACTCCTATAAAACTACACGTTATACCAATAAACCACTTGTGGTGCAGCAGTGTGTCGGTACATCGTCTGCTGTTTGAAAACCATTGGTGTATACAATATATATATATATATAGAGAGAGAGAGAGAGAGAGAGAGAGAGATAGAGAGAGAGTTATTGTTGTTGGCACCTCTGTCGCTTACGACGTCGAGGGTTACAGTTGATCCGATCAACGGAACAGCCTGCTCGTGAAATTAACGTGCAAGTGGCTGAGTACTCCACAGATACGTGTACCCTTAATGTAGTTCTTGGGGAGATTCAGCATGACTCAGGTCCGACAAGGTTGACCCTTTGAATTACAGGCACAACAGAAACAGGAAGTAAGATAAAGTTGTGGTGAAAAAGTACAGCAGGGTTCGCCACCATCCCTGCCGGAGCCTCGTGAAGCTTTAAGTGTTTTCGCTCAATAAACACTCACAACGCCCGGTCTGGGAATCGAAACTGCGATCCTATAACCACGAGTCCGCTGCCCGAACCACTGGGCCATTGCGCCTCCACATGGAGTTATACTACTAAGCTAAATAGTTAAACCAGTTAGCTGATAGAGATAACAGCATAAAAAGACATATTTAAATGGGAGTAGCGAGAGAGAGGAGTACAGTGAGAGAATGGCTGTACAGTGTAATCGGTTACAGTCATCTGGCAAGTAACAGATACACCGTTCAAATCTCATGAGTAGTTCTGTTACTTTCTTGTGACCCAAGATGGTGCCTATAATTTCTAAAAATATTTTAACTTGAATATCTTTGCAGAGGCAGCTGCTGCTGCTGTTATTGTTGGGAGTCGAGACGGTACTGTTGATGTTAATTGCTGTAATTTTATTATTACTGTATTTTAGATCCTATTTGTCTTTTGATACTGTATGTGGGAATGGCAACAAGCAAACCCTGTCAAGGACTATCGATGTTGTTAAATAAGAACTAAACTTTTTTGTCATGTTTTCTCGTGCAAGAATTTGATTCCACCACTTCACCTCATGGGATTTTCGATGTTCATAAAAACTATAATCAATGCCTCTTCATGATATCTGTTTTACCTGGAAGTGATAATAGATTGTTATTGAAAATTGACAGTTCTTTTGAGTTACCATTTCAGGTTACATCGTAATGGGTCGAGAGTACTAAAAATAAATCAGAAATCGATAGGATATACTCGAGTTCAATATTTCTGAGATACTTTCAGTTGTATAAAGAAGTCTAGAATACAGCAAATATGTATAAATGGATGTTTTGTCAACCTCGGAGACGGCCTAGTTTACTTTGGTAAGAATCTAAGTTGCTTTCCAACTCACTTAGGAAGGGAAAGTAGAACATATCCAAGGAGGACTAAATATTCCAATTATCTGGAATTTGATTATGCTTTGACCCTTTCAAAAACAGAATGTCAAAATGAATACATAAGTAATAAATATTTATATAAACGAATTCTTTCATATAATGATTTCTTTTCAAATTAGGTGCGTAACGATTCATTTCAAAAGAAACTTGATATATTCGATTGAACGTGACCACAATTTATGTTTTGAAATAACGTTACGAATGAATCACTTTTCCTCTGGATATTAAACAAAAATAGTAGAGATGAAGCGGTTAAATGAATAGTTAGTAGAATCCATATAATATTTTTCTAGTTGATTGTATATAGGTGCTTCATAAAGCATAGTCAGGAAACGTATTCAAGTTTAAAAGAAAGATCTGAGATTTGTCATATATGAATAACGGCTGCTAAAAACAAATTCGATATCAACAGCCTACATTATACGAGACAGGTTGCAGCAATAAGAGTACGCTTTGAGATGCACGTAAGTTACATTGCATAAATATTCAGTATGAAAGATATCGTCAGAGAGATAACATGATGCACACACTGGAAGAACTTTCTGTACTTGGATAATAATATATAAACTATCTGAGAGAACGGAATATAAGATTTCAAAAGTCGAGTGTAAAAGCATCTCATATTCTTATCTCAGAAAATATATGCAAAAGAACTATTGATTGGTCAATTGGATGACAATATCAGCTCAAACGTTCAACGAAGCGTATATTCACGAAAATAAATGTGAAAAATGATACATTTTGTTGTGTTTCTGGATGAATCACTTAGGACAATGTTTCTGTTCTTCTAGCCGGGAGAAATGAAATCTTTATCTTCAGTAAATATCGTTAACGCTTGCTTACTTCGAGAAGGCATCGAAAAACTGATTCATTCGCAGAATTTCAAAAATTAGCCCGTAGTTCAATTATTGATTTAACTGTTAAGCGTATATTGTTATATAATGAACTGTGCAATCAGCCATGGAACAGTGTCACTGCTGATCGTTATATAAAGTTCGTATTATAATTGATAGCTCGTGGTATAATAGGACGTAAGTAGTAACCTATCAAGCAATACAAGAAGTGTCCCCTGAAATGATTAATAGTGTATTTATTTAACAAAATGATGTTTGACTATCAACCCGCCTTGTATTATTAAGCGATATCTCAATAACCCCGCTTGGTGTAATGAGTGTAAGTACTTAATCTATGAGAAAATACGTTACTCTTTCAGTCTTTTACTTGTTTCAGTCATCTGATTGCGCCATGCTGGAGTACCGCCTTTAGTCGAGAAAATCGACCCCAGGACTTATTCTTTGTAAGCCTAGTACTTATTCTATCGGTCTCTTTTTGCCGAACCGCTAAGTTACGGGGACGTAAACACACCAGCATCGGTTTTCACCTTTTCAATATCAGTGAAGAATTTCACTGGAAAAGAAGATATAAGGTTTGCCAGGTTTTTGTCTCTCTCACCAAGGTCATCAGCTGTCGAACGCCGACGAAGGGAAATAACCCTGAAATCCGGATACGTTCGTGCTGCTGATCGAGGTGAGAGGGATA
>NC_068983.1:147696951-147705321 GCF_001194135.2 Octopus bimaculoides | reverse complement strand
TCCCTTGGCAAACAGGACACAGTCGTGTGTCGATAAGCCAGCTGGAGGAGATGTCCTCCTGGGGCTAAAAGCAACAGTAACATCCACCCCTAGGGGTCAGCCACACTTAAGTGGCAATATACTACACTTTATATATATATGTATATATATATATGCATATATACGACGGGCTTCTTTCAGTTTCCGTCTACCAAATCCACTCACAAGGCTTTGGTCGACCCGAGGCTATAGTAGAAGACACTTGCTCAAGGTGTCACGCAGTGGGACTGAACCCGGAACCATGTGGTTGGTAAGCAAGCTACTTACCACACAGCCACTCCTGCGCCTATGTTATTAATGTTTCATAAACGAATTTCATAATAGTATAAACTGCAGATTTTGCCCTTCAATTGGCTAATCTTCTTCGGCTGTAAGGAAATTTTCGATCTTAAAACTACGATCTAAAGTCATGCAAAATAATTCGAATATCCCCTCTGTAGTTAGAAGCTAAATCTGTTTGAGGTGTAAAGTAGACTAGACAGAGTAGTAAGTAGTATGTTGTATGGTACCTGTGTATTAGGCCAGTGCAAGATAACTGTTAGAATATTTAACAACTAATCAGAGAAAGAAACCACGAGTCTCTTGGTTGGTAATCTAACAATCGTAATAGATAGTTGTTGTTGGCACTCCGTCGCTTACGACGTCGAGGGTTCCAGTTGATCCGATCAAAGGAACAGCCTGCTCGTGAAATTAACGTGTAAGTGGTTGAGCACTCCACAGACACGTGTACCCTTAACGTAGTTCTCGGGGATATTCAGCGTGACACAGTGTGACAAGGCTGACCCTTTGAATTACAGGCACAACAGAAACAGGAAGAAAGAGTGAGAGAAAGTTGTGGTGAAAGAGTACAGCAGGGTTCGTCACCATCCCCTGCCGGAGCCTCGTGGAACTTTAGGTGTTTTCGCTCAATAAACACTCACAACGCCCGGTCTGGGAATCGAAACCGCGATCCTATGACCGCGAGTCCGCTGCGCTCACCACTGGGCCATTGCGCCTCCACTCGTAATAGATAGTATAGTCAATGGAACATTAAAAAGCTCGTTTTAATGAACAATAAGTGTGAGTGTTTTGTCATCGATGTATTTGCTGTTTCTGTTGTCGTTGTTTGTTGGTGCTGTTGTTCTTTATGATACATGCGAACATTGATATCGCAAACATGATGAAACGCTCCAACCGTGACCATCATATATTTATTTTAGATATATTTCAGTAGGGAAGGGGCGTCATTCGAAGGCTAAAACGATGCAAAGCGCAACATCTGATAGTCTGGTCGGTCACATGATCAAGTGATATTTCAGAAACTGTAATATTTAATGTGCCTTTCCTTTTTTTTATTAAGGCAGGGTGTAAGAAAGTGTACTTTACTATTATTTTTAACTGGCTAAGCAATCGTACAGAGGCTTCCACAAATAATTCGCTTTGTCCTCGTTTTCTGTAAGATGAAGAGAGAATGTGAACACAGCATTAGAAACAAACGAAACACTCATCGATTATACACTGGTTCAGTTCATTACAGTAAGTAATTGATTTACCTTGTTGTACACTATACCTGGTAAGTCGGGTGATACGGCAAATGTATTTTCATGATACATATTCATATCTAGGTAGATTGGGGCCACCTAGAATAACCTGTCGTTGTCGCATAATTTTTGGCCGATATACATACTTCTACTAAGCAAGATGCTATCTTTTGAAATATTACGACAGAAACAATAAACACTGGGTCATAAGAGATAGTATATGAAAGACAAGGTGGAGGCGCAATGGCCCAGTGGTTAGAGCAGCGGACTTGCGGTCATAGGATCGCGGTTTCGATTCCCAGACCGGGCGTTGTGAGTGTTTATTGAGCAAAAACACCAAAAGCTCCACGTGGCTCCGGCAGGGGATGGTGGCGAACCCTGCTGTACTCTTTCACCACAACTTTCTCTTACTTCCTGTTTCTGTTGTGCCTGTAATTCAAAGGGTCAGCCTTGTCACACTCTGTGTCACGCTGAATATCCCCGAGAACTACGTTAAGGGTACACGTGTCCGTGGAGTGCTCAGCCACTTGCACGTTAATTTCACGAGCAGGCTGTTCCGTTGATCGGATCAACTGGAACCCTCGACGTCGTAAGCGACGGAGTGCCAACAACATTAAAGACAAGACAGGCTGGCGGCGCTTGTCTCTGTCGATGTTGTATCTTACGTTTTCTGTTTAACATCTCTTACAGTGCTTAGAATGGTACAAGGTTCCTACACTTTTGCATCATTAAACAAGGGTTATTTGTGATTCGGTGTGATATGAAACACCAACCATTTATCTTATGTCCCATCAACTGGATCGTTTGCACTCTAAAAGATGACATTAACTCATTAATGTAATGTTTCACTGTTTATTCATAAACGCCTCCCTATCAAAACAAAAACAAAACCATCAACAAAAAGAGAATATAGATCAAAAGCGAAAATAACTTCATGTTAATCAAGAGCCTTTGTTTAAAAAACACACGATGTCATTGATGATAAATAAAGCCTGTGTGTAATATCAATCACTTAAGCCAAGGAATAGAAAAATCAATCAACGTTTAACTTGAAACTAATATAATTTCTCTCTTTTTTCTTTTCTGTATATTTATTATGTTATCAGCCACTCACAATATGATATTGTATTTAAATCATGATTGTTTAACTTAGATTGAATCATTAATGCACCTGGCGAAAATAAGCTAAAGTGAATACACCCACTTACTGTTTGGTTTAATGTACAAATGTTGATTATACTTCACATTCAATTAAATATACATTACGTATTGAGATTTGATCATAAATGTTTCATTAACCCTACAATTCCCGTGACTTCATAAAACGTACTGCGTATATCACGGCTTCTTTCTTTAAATATGTTTTAATTACATTCCTTTCTTGGTTGATAACATTAAATATATTCTACCTTCAATGAACAAAAGGAAATAAATCCAAATACAAATAATATTAAGGCGTGACTATAATATAAAAGTATGTCTATGTAATGGTTGTATGTAAAATTAGCAGAGACTACAAAGAATAGTATTATTCATATTAAGTTAAACCTCTTGTCTATAGTTGTGTTCGTGTTTAAAACTTATGGTTAGCAAAATCGTTGAACTATCGTTAAAAAAAAATCCTTCAAAGTTTGGCTATATTTGGTTATATCTTTAGATTTAGGTTTGGTTAAATCTCTTTTTAGGTCCTAATTCCAAATCGTGACCTGGTCTGGCTTACTTTCATCCTTCCGCAGTCGACGAAAGAAGTAGACGATAAGAACAGTCTTAGCCCGGTCACAGGTCAACAGAGTTTTAAAAAGAGGTTTAAATTTATTGTACCATTCATACTAGTAAAAAATAAATGTGAGAAACCATCAAATTGTCCTATCCATTACATTCCTCACACAGACATAGGGGCAAACATTTCTAGTAAAGAGGGGATGTGTAGTTCATTGACCTCAGTAACTGGTAAGTAATTCATTTATCGACACTAAAAAAAAATGAAAGGAATAACCGAGTTCAACGGAATTTGAAATCAGAATATTAAATGATATAAATACATACCACAAGTCATATAAAACGGCATTTTACAGAATTTTGCTAAAAATGATTTCTGTCATAGTCACAAGGTCACATTAACAGTCAATTATATTGACTCTCAGTACTTGAGAGGTACTCTGCTTAACCCAGAGGGAGGAAAGGAAAGTCCAGCATTTATTTTTCAACCATCAAACGCAATACTCATATCACATACGGACACACATGAACACAAATACACATACACACACGCATCAGAATTATTTATTTATTTATTTATTTATTTATTTATTTATTTATTTTTGCTTTGTTTTAGTCACTTAAGACTTCCTTAACCACAGCAGTGAAAATGAGGGCCAGCAGAAGAATTTCTGTGTGTGAGAGGATTTTAACCATTGTGAGGCTTAGCCCGAAAAGGTGCATGAATAATGCTTTTCCTTCTGAGTAAGACTCAAAATGTTGAGAGCTTGAAACGAGTGGGGGGAATATATCACTCCATTCAAAATTCAAGACCAATAGCATCTTCCAATATTAAAAAAAAATCAATTCAACAGGTGACTTTACAAGTAGGGAGACAAGAAAGACTTGGATTACTAATCAAACAAATGAAATATAACAAGGTGTATCAAGAAAATAAACAAACCCTTTACAAGGAATTAAATAACAAAACAGTACAAGTAGAAAGTCCACCGAGTAAAGAAAAAGTAGAAACATTTGGAGTAAAGATGAGATGTAGAAAAGCAAATAAGATACATGAAGAAGCTCACAGAACAAAACATAAAATAAACTCTACAAACATGGCAAAAGATCTGCGGCAAATATAAGGAAAACTATGAAATTAAAAGCAGCTTGAAATCAGTTGAAGTAAGCAAAATTCAAAATTTCGGGGTAAAACAACTGCATGCCTTTTATTAAAGCCAAATACTTTAATAAAATAAGGTGTTCAAATGCATCCAGCAATCTGATACAATTCATTTGTACACAAGAAAGAATTATTATTATTTTTATTATCATCATTATGAAAAGGGCAGCATAAAGTGATGGATCCAGGTCTCATCTCTAGTGCTTATTCTCTCCACAAAAGCTTCGCCTTCATCGTTATAGCGGTCGAGTAAGCTGATGCACTTCGGTAAGCTTTCCTGGGGCCTATTTCGCACAGACTTTACGCAAGCGAAGCTTGTCGTGAATATTTCGTATGCATAACCAAGGCTAAGTTGCAGAGAACATGCTAACTCAATGCATACACAACAAATTTCATTACAATGTTTTGATGTATTTATACAGGGTGCTTAAGATAAAAAAAAAACAGATATATAACAGATAATAAATTTATTTATAGAAAAAAATGGGGATAAAAATAAACCTTTTCTACAATATTTTTTCAATAAAGCCACCTTCAGCTTCAACAACTGCTTTTATATGACATCTAAATCATCTACATGCTCGAATCAAGTGGTCCTGGTTCATTTTGGACATTACTCTGATTATGGCAACTTTCAATGAATCTTTGGTGTTATGGGCGTGTTCCTTGACCTCTCTCTCAACAACGCTCCAAATGAAATAGTCCAATGGATTGAGATGTGGGGAATTAGGAGGCCAAATATTATGGGTTATGTGATCGTGAAAGTTTTTAATCATCCATTCCTGTGTTACTAGAGTGGTAGTGCAGAGTCTTACTGAAACAGATGACCTTCCATTGCAATTATATCCAGGACCTCAATGTAGGCGACAGAAGTAAGGAGGCATCACATCTCCTTCATTGCTGACAACACCTAAAACCATGATAGTTGCTGCAAATTTTGTATGCATAACACTTGGAACTTCAGAAGGGTCTGCACATGACCATCTGTCGTTTCTTCTATTAACTTTTTGATCTTGGTCGAAGTTTTTCTCGTCGAAGTTTTTTTCGTTTCGTGTTTAATAACCTTTTAGATCTGATGTAGTGGTTTTCTTTTGCTTTTTCTGACATATTTACCTTTCCTCATCATATAAGACTGATGTCTTCGTGGACATCATTTCTGACTGTTCCTTCTGACACATGGAGAGCTTTCGCAATTGACCTCATGGACTTTCTGGGATTGTAGTCAATGGTCTGTTGAACTTGCTGGAAAAATTCAGGTGTTTTCATGATTTCAGAGTGATTAGAATGTATATTCTATGATTTGTTACTGGTGATACGTTTCCATCTTCAGTCTCTAGCTCCTTACAAAGTTTGTAGACGAAAGATTTGGCAATTTTTAAAAATCGAGATATTTCTCTCTATGCTCAGCCCTTATAACAATGTCTCTTCATTTCTTGAGTAAGCTGAAGGTCCGCCATTATTATTTCCCGAAACAAAGATTATACAGAGTTAGCAAAACGTGCAGCAATGACCCATGAAAAGTATGTCCTCAAATACCTTACGCACCCTGTATATGCATGGACGTGTGTATGTGTTATTGTTTTCAGTCAATAGACCCACGAGAATTTATTACATATTGTATATCTTATTTTTAAATCACTAAGGAAACAACAAATCGGTTAAATACCATATAACAAAAATATAGGCGCACAAACTCACACACATACACGCACGCACTCTCTCACTCTCCCTCTCTCTCACACACACATACACACACGCACTCTCTCACTCTTTCTCTCTCTCTCGCACACACATGCACACATGCACACGCACGCATACACATATAACTATGCATGTAAATAAATACATACTACTGCATATATGCATGTGTGTGTGTGTGTGTGTGTGTGTGTGTGTGTGTGTGTGTGTGTGTGTGTGTGTGTGTGTGTGTGTGTGTGTGTGTGTGTGTGTGTGTGTGTGTGTGTGTGTGAGTGTAATGAAATTATCAATAATGTTAATAAGCCGCTACTATTAATATTATTATAGAACTGAAGAGATTACTAATGTTTGGAACTTAGGAATGAAAGACAATTGTAATATAACAACTAACGCACCTGACTACCATATTGTTGCTTGAAATTGACCAACAGCGTGACACAACAAGCTAAGTGTCAAGTCTGTGCTTTGTACAGAAGTGGATTTATCACGCTAGATTAGTTTAATGGACTTCATCTAAAACTTTGCATCTAAAGAAAAACAACAGAAAACGTTTTAGTGTATTTAATATTGTTAAAGTAGGCAAAAATTAGTGTTATTTTCTATCTTTTGAACCTTCAATGTTGAAATGCTATGTGTCTTAGATACCAGAAACTACTGTAATTCTTTTATCACAGAGGTTTCTAGTCTTTAAGAGACACTATATATATATATATATATATATTTTATGTACAAATATTAATATTTCTTTATTAGAATTGGTGCTTTCAAAAATTGATAGCCAGCTTTGATGTCTGTAGAGAGAATAGTTTATAATATTTTTTTTTTTATATTTGTATTTCCCTCATAAGAATATTTTTCAAAAAACATTGATAAAGTCTGTTGAAAACCGGCAGTCATTTTCTTATTCTAGACGTAAGCATATTCTTACATTGCTAACCATTATATATTATTAAATAAATAAAATTAATAGAGAGAATTTGTTTGATATATTCACGGCTCTGGCTTAGAAGAAATATGTTGTTCCTATATAATATTATTTCAGTATATACATAGTGAAAAACTTCGTTGGAAGGATTTTTCCCCTCTAAGTAGTGAGTTGTAGCGAAAAATATTAAAATGCACAGAATGTATATATTTTTTATGAGATAACATATTTACATAGTCAACCAGTATCGCTTTTGCTAATTATGACTAAGAAATTAGTGGGAATATTACAATTTCACGGTGTCATAAGGAATTTTAAGTCCATGTTAGTAAGAGGAAAGTTGTATTGTAAATGAATCACTAGCTAAATAAATCTAAGGGGACGTAATTAGTGATTGTTATTATAAGAAGCAGAAGAAACAATTATTCTTTTCTTTGAGGCGAACTGATTTTATTTGCGTTACGAAGTTATAAATTTATGAATTAAAATATCTACGAAATTAGTTAAGTGTACATATTCAGGCGCGGTTTGTATTTTTCAACAAATATATTATCTTCATTTAATCGTTGTTGTATAGAAGTTGTTTCATTGCATTGGTGAATAGGTAGAAAGAGGAAGTTTGTTTAGAGAGTCCTTACTCATCTCTCTATGTGTTCACTTAATGGTACTTGTCTATACCTTGGGAAACAGATCTCCGAACAGTGGTCGCCGCAGAGCGTCAAACTGGTGGCGGAACTCGAAGCAATCCAGCACCACTACACACAGAAGATTGACCCAGTGAAACAGATAAGCTACCGTAAGATACTAAAAGAATTGAAGTTCTACTCCCTATAGAGAAGCTGAGCAAGGTATGCAGTGATATACACATGGAAGATCCTGGAAGTTCTAGCTCCCTACTTTGGCATTAAATATTTTTTCCAAGCTTTTCGTTGCTTTTGCAACCTTGTCAATGGATGTTGACTATCCGTTAGCAAAGCTGCATTCGTTTTGTCTATGCGCATGTGTGTGCGTCAGCATGTACGTGCGCATGTGTGCTTGTGTATGCAGATATGTATGTATGTGCATCAATATATGTATGGATGTATTTCTCCATATATGTTTTTGTGTGTATGCGTGTGTGTATATATAGTTCCGTCTCCTTTTGTGTGTGTGTGTGTGTTTGTGCTCGTTTGTCCGTATTATCTATGTACCTCCCTATCTACTTACCTATGGATCTATGTTTACTTACATCTCCATTTACCTACCTACCAACCTCTCTCTCTCTCTCTCTCTCTCTCTCTCTCTCTCTATATATATATATATATATA
>NC_068983.1:147693180-147696714 GCF_001194135.2 Octopus bimaculoides | reverse complement strand
TATATATATATATATATATATATATATATATATATATATATGTATGTATGTATACACACACGCACACATATATACTTGAACACTCACTCACTCACACATACACGTATATATAAGTGTGTGTGCAAATGTAAATACATACATTCATCCATACACACATACATATATATATATAGATGTACATATTTGCATACCTACGTTTACTCACTCATACTTGCACGCATACTTACAAACGTATAAAGTTACATAAATAGATGCATGCGTATGTACACACAAGTATGCATACACACAAATACATATATATACCTGCCTATATATACATGCACTCATAAACACACATACATAACCGACATAGATACACAAATATATCAATACATAGATGTATACGTACATACGTCACTCTATATAGAAAATAAACAAAACTGTGAATCCATATTAGTCAATCCACAGGTTTTCTTTTCCTTCTATTGGTTTTACGTGCCCTGAAGCACAACAGCAAAATATAAAGGTGTTTTAAAGCTAGTTTTAAACTATTGATAATTACACATAGGTCGTTCACCAATGCATTGCAAATAATCCTTTTTACCTTTTCTCTTTTCTTTGCTCTCACCTTGTTCGATAATGAAGTGTTTGTTTCTGTTATACAAGTTAATCGGAAAACATCGCTTGTCTCCTCTAAAAGTAACAGGAAAACGTGTGCATAGTTTACTGGCGACCATTCATAGCAAACACCACCAGACCCACCAGTGAAAGAGAACAAAAAGTTTACACCTAACGCCATCTACCTTTAAAGTTAAAGACACACGCCTATCGTCTTAGTTCCATTCTATTATTTTGATGTTGAGTTTCTTTTGTTCTTTTTCTTCCAAATTTTTTTTCTTATTTACCTTCTGGTGCAGTTACACACTCACATAGACACACATACACAGACACTGAGATATATAATGCATAGACAGACGAACATTTCACGCACACACATATATCTATAATATACACGTGCACAATAACACATACACGCTTGCACGTTTCAATTTACAGACAAGGGAGAGAAAATGTATGTTCAGTACACTGTGTGTATGTGTCAGTATCCAAATTTATATGCGCAAACACAGGCACACATATCTGTATGTATGTGTACATGTATATACATGTGTGTGTGTGTGTGTGTGTGTGTATTTCTATACGTCCAATCCATCTGACACGTCGCTCAGTTCATCAACAAATGGTGGATTCGCGCAGTTGTCGAGTGGTACCCGCGCGTGCAGAAAAGGCCACTCAAAAGGCCTCCAGAACGGTAGGTTGACGAAATACGACAATCGTTTGGAGTTACGTGGATGAGGAAGGCACGATCCAGAGAGAATTGGACGACGTACTGTGACCAGCGGTGTCGAAACGACGCCCGACAGTCTGGTTGGTGAAGATGATATATGTATGTGTGTATTATGTTGTTTTTTTTAAAATTCTATTGATGTTCTTAAGAGTGTTGAAGCCGGTCGCGAACAAAGCGATAAGACTTTTTGTGTTAAGAAATTTCCTGGTGTTCGTAAATGTGGTTGAGTTGATGTGTTGGTTGGGCTCACACAACCAAGGGTGTGCATTTATCCATCTAAGAAATCTCAGGTGCAAAACCTTTGGAATGTCTTACAAATCTTCACCGTGCTGCTAATAGACTGAATTTGGAGGATGCATGTCAGCTTCTTTTGTACTTTCTTCGAAAAATTTAGTAGTTCTAGGTTTTTAAGTGTAATTTTGTAGGTGCATTGCCCAATGCACTTATGATGATAGATACAAATGATAACTTTTAGTCAGGGGATAAGAACTGCAAGTTCCGCATTAATTCACCGTAAATGTTCTCTTTTTCCTGAACTTTTGATGATACATTTACATCCGCTGTGCAGCTTACGACTACAACAGTGCATGACTTTTGTTTCCTGTTCCACAGAACAATGTTAGGTCTATGTCACCGAATAGTTGTTTTTATTGAAGTGTTCCACCAGTATTCTTTGTTTTTAAAGGTGTGAATACATGCTGGTTCAGACATGTCTTTGATGTATACGTCAGAGCAGTCCTTCCTGTGGATGGCGTTGAGGTCTTTGCAACTATATCATGCCTCAGGGCAGGTAGTATCTCGTAGACATTTTGGAGCAGCTGCTGATGATGTAGGTGCTATCCTCTACACTGGCATAGCAAAGCTGATATTTTCTACCACAAAGTGGGCATTTGGTAGTATCCTTGTCTTTCTCGTTTATCAGGTTTTTAATAGCTATCTCCTGTTCCTGGATAGCAAAGGCATATCCTTCTAGGTGGTATGTAATCTATCAATCACAAATCTAGGAGAGGCTATTCTTCCTCTGTCAATGCTGTTGTTATCTTCTGGCTTACCCAGGCATTGCTTTTTGCTGCTATGATGTCTGTTTCTCCTCCAAACTTCTGTTTATATAAGCCACTCAAGCTTCCTTTAGGTCGCATGAGATTGTTGTATTCTCAGATTATCTGCTTGATAGTTATTCGTTAATTCTGAAGATGCTGTTGCTCTCACTTTTGAGCATGAATGTAATGTAATTTCTTTACTCTTCATCAGGTGTTGTCTGAGTGATATAGTGCAACATTCTAAGGCTGTTTGGACTGACCTCATGCTTCTATTGCCATCCCTTCGTCTCACATAGATCCTATCGGTATCACTGTTGATGTGGAAGCTGCCAGACGTGGCCAGTACCTTTCTAGTTTTGATGATCAGGCTGCGGATCCCGTCAATTGTCCAGTTCAATATCTCAATGTTAGTACTAATACTGGCACAGCAAAAGCATTGTGTGATGTGATATTGTCAAATGCAGACAGCTCTGAATTCCATATTTTCCGGAGTCTGCAGAAGTACTCGTCATTCTGGCTTTAGTCTCAATATCAACATATGCAACATTGTCATCAATTCCAAGATACTAAATGTATGTATGTATGTATGTATGTTTATATATATGTGTGTGTGTGTGTATGTATGCACGCATGTATGGGTGTTCTCAGTGCGCAAATTTACATTTCAAGCTGCGGCTCTTATTAGTATTTACATTATACTACAATCGTTGAGTTCTATGTGGTCTGAGAAGGGCTATAGCGTAATATAAAGAACATAGCAATAATGAGAGTTACATATGTTACAGTATTCGGTCATTAAATATTGTTACACTATAAAAGAAATTCATAGCTTTAACTTATAAGTGCATCGTACATAATCAAAACCGGGCACCGGCTCAGACCAAGCACCACATAGTTTCTGCCAACCAAATTCACTCACAAGGCATAGTCCGCCAGGAGCTAAAGTAGAAGACATTTTCTCAAGGTACCGTGGGACTGAATTTGAAACCATTTGGTTTCAAAGCGAGCTTCGAAACTACACAAACAATCTCGCGTTTATATGTAAGTATGCATAACTAACTCGGAAACTGAAAGACTTTTGTTTAACTGAAGATCGCGGTGGCCTATAAACAAATTTTAAATGTTAATAAAATGAAAACAGATCATGGGACAAACAGAAAGCAGAAC
>NC_068983.1:147688515-147692733 GCF_001194135.2 Octopus bimaculoides | reverse complement strand
CTCTCTCTCTCTCTCTCTCTCTCTCTCCCACTCACTCACTATCTCTCACTCTTGCATTCCCTCACTTTGTATATATATTTTCGTTAGTTAATTCCCCTGCTGAGATCTCAGTTCCTGTTATCGTAGTTCATATAATGAATGGGAATAGAAAATATCCCTTTCCATCTCTGCACGTTTCTAGCTGTATGTTTATATCCCAGGATAGTATGAAACCGGTTTTTAAATCATCTCTGCATTCTTCACATTGCTTCTATCTGATTCTCTAAAATGCTAAATTCTAACGCCAACAACTCGTAATACGCTTTACACGTGATACATGTGTAAAATTGAAAATTGTAAGCGAATCATAAAATGTGAAAAATAAAAAGAATATTAGATTTTTAAGCATCCCCTAACATTTTTATGATGCTTTAAAAATAACACTTTGAACATCAGCTATTTTTTAATATTATAACCACGGTACTTTCTGTTTTTCAGAAAATATGTTTCGTTTGTATTTGAAGTGAGTAAATATCTATTTTGTTTGCATTTATAAGCATTAGTCTCTTTCGCTTTCTAATAATTTAAAGCTGTCATTTCAGTTGGAATTATAAGTTTGAATTATAAATAAAATGTAATTACAGATATATTCATACATACATTTCAAAAGCGATCGAAATATAGATTATACGACATATATTGGTTTCACATACGCTTTAGATACAAACGTAATATATTTATATACAAAACAAAATATATTTGAGCGCTTTAACTGCAAACAAATTATATCTCTTATACAGAAAATATATTTATATATTTTAAATGCGATTTTTCAACTTTAACCGAGTGGACGCTACAATTCTTTCTCTGATTTACACATGTATACCTAGCGTGTGCACAGAGAGAGAGAGAAAGAAAGAGAGAAAGAGGGAAAGAGAGGGGGAGAGGTGTAAAATACTTATACATATATTTATAGCTTTACACATTATCTCCTTTGACAGAGAAAGCCTTTTGAATTCTTTTATAGTATTTATAAACTATTCTTATTGGTAGTTATTCTAATAATAATATATGATTATCCTTTGTACTATAGGCACCAGACCTGAAATTTTGTGGGAGGGGGCTAGTCTATTACATCGACCACAGTGCATGAATGATACTTATTTCATCGACCCCGAAAAAAATGAAAAGCAAAGTCGACCTCGGCGGAACTTGAACTCAGAATGTAAAGACGGACGAAATTCCGCTAAGCATTTTTCCCGGTGTGCTAACGATTCTGTCTGCTCGCCGCTTTTCCTAACGTATTATAATAATTATTCTTCTATTTAACACCAAGACGACGAACAGTTGGAAAAGGACTTAAGGGAGTAATCTAAAATCATAAAGGATAAACTGAGTCTGTTTCAAAATACAGCTGGGGTAATTTGAAATCGACTTCATTCCACTTCCTGGTAATCTGAACGTAATTTCAAGTTACCGGGAGAGTGTTGGCACTCCGTCGCTTACGACGTCGAGGGTTCCAGTTGATCCGATCAACGGAACAGCCTGCTCGTGAAATTAACGTGCAAGTGGTTGAGCACTCCACAGACACGTGTACCCTTAACGTAGTTCTCGGGGATATTCAGCGTGACACAGTGTGACAAGGCTGACCCTTTGAATTACAGGCACAACAGAAACAGGAAGAATGAGTGAGAGAAAGTTGTGAAAAAGTACAGCAGCGTTCGCCACCATCCGCTGCCGGAGCCTCGTGGAGCTTTAGGTGTTTTCGCTCAATAAACACTCCAAACACCCGGTCTGGGAATCAAAGCCGCGATCCTATGACCGCAAGTCCGCTACCCTAACCACTGGACCATTGCGCCTCCAGCAACCGGGAGGTAAGCTCAGTGGAAGTAATTTGAAATGGTTACGCCGACTGTTATGAATTATATTATCCTATCATTAATTCTTTTCTACAATTGTAAATAATAGATAGAAATATAGATATCTTATTTTGTATTGAGTACGAGAATGCGGCATAGTGTCGAATGACGTTGATAGATGGATACAGTCTTTACTTAATATAAAACAAAGCGTTTTAATCGTTGAACGGCAGTGATTGATGGATTAGACGGCGAGCAGAAATAAAGTTTGCATAAAAACCCTCTTTGAACTGGTTTATGACAACGATATGATTTGAAAAAATATCAGTTTAATTTGTTGTTACAACTGTCCGGTATACGATAGGCCTTAGAATACAAGCACCTGATCCCTGCTATTTCTAGCATACTAAACGACCACGTAGATGACAAACTAATTTTGAGTTCGTTTTAAAGAGATTAAGACCGCAATAAAATAATGAAATATTTGCTGAATGAATGAATACTGTTGGACGAATAACGGGTATAAAGGAAAATTAGACGTATTATGTATCAGAAAAAAATTACACAAATTGAGAATCAAATGTGTCGATATCATAGAATGATTAACAGAAAACTCCAGAAACTGTAGTTTCTGCGTGTTTACATAACAGTGAGGTATGATTGCTTAACAATAACTACTAAAGTACCCATACAACGCGAGTTATGAATAAATAAGTAAATGGCACGGGCAACTGATTTCGGTGTGAAATTAAGCCCACGATACGACACTACAGCTAAGGAGGAAAACTGAACAGTCCAGTTTTATTATCATTTAATAATACTGGCGAACATACTTTTTGTTGTCTGGTGTTGATTTCAAAACTGAAATACATTTTGCTCTATCACAAACTCAAATATCCATTTTTCATCATTTCCAGTATTGTGACCATTTAGCTTCATTAAATGCAGACCCATGTATGGGGTCTGATGTAGCTTGAAAACATAGCTTTTCAATAGAATTTAAAGTAGATGCAACAGCAATAATAAAAACAAAAGTCATGGTTTAAGTATCTTCAGTAAATAAAATAAAACAGTAAAGTTGAGCAACTTCCACTATTTTCAATCTGAGTAGTTTTCAATGTCATGATGATAGCAGAAATGCCCTTTCTATAGTTAAATGCTAATAAACAGCTCATTTCTGTGGTTCTTGACGTCATACATGCCTCATATTTGCGGATTGTCAGCAGATATATTCTACCTATGCTGTGCTTGATTTAGTTTGACTATCATTGCAAACCAGATGAGACATGTTTTGTTGAACCTTTAACTAATCCTTGTGAAATTGATATTTTGAATACGCTCTTAATATTTCCCTTGTGAATCACATGCATCATGGTCGCTTTTGGTCAAGTATGGTCAAAGAGCTGTAAAAATAACTTCATGATATATATACTGTTTATGGAACATTGCCATAACAAATCTACATTTGCTTATTTTATAACTTGACAACTCTGAAAATGTTTCCCCCAAGTGACAACTGGCTTGAATACATGTTTTATATTTCAGAAATAGGGCCAATTGTAAGAGAAGACATTGTAAAAATTGCCCTGATGTCTTCTGTTTTATTTGTGGAAACACACTTAACTAGGCAACGAGACAAAATCACGGATTTTGTGAAGAAAGCTCACCTTACTTAATTTGGCAAGACTCTGGGTGATCAAGACCAAACCTGGGCACTTCATATAGTGTGTAAAACATGTGTTGAAACACTGAGACAGTGACTGTTTTGAATACCTGGGCAGAAAGTTTCCAGCTTTGTCTTGTGAGAAAATTAAGGCTGATGTTTTTGACGGGCCACAGATGAGGTGGCTACTGCCAGACGAGCAGTTTTTGGAGACCATGCCTGGCGTTGAAAAAGAAGCACTGAATGCTTTTGCTGCAGTTATGGCTTATTTTCAGGGAAACAGGAAGTCATCAAATTATGAAGCACTTGAGCAAACCCTGCTACTCAGTGGGGTGCAACATGAATGTAAAAGTGCATTTCCTGATCCATCATTTGGACTACTTTCCTGAAAATCATAGGGTAATAAGGGATGAGCAAAGAGAAAGATTCCACCAAAACATCGAGACCAGGTTTCAAGACAGGTGGAACACAAATATGAAGGCTGACTACTACTGATTTCTGCAAAGAGACTGTTAAGGTGCAAGTTATTCACGCAAAGCAACAATGAGAAACTTCATGTGTAATTAAACATTTTGTGTAATATATCATATGTATTAAACAATAAAAATTACTATTCGATTGGTGTTAGTTTTTTTTTTTTTTCAGTACTACATTTAGCCCCAAAATTGACATTGTTGGTAAAAAAGGAATTCCTATTTAACAAAAAAAAAAAAAAAA
>NC_068983.1:147685928-147688505 GCF_001194135.2 Octopus bimaculoides | reverse complement strand
AAAAAAAAAAAAAAAAAAATTATGATAAAAACTTTCTGGGGGAATTTCTGAACCCAGCACCATCAAAATTAGGTAGGACAAATTATAAAAAGCAAAGCACCTAAACATTTTTCGAAAAATATTCTCCAATATTATCATTAAAATAATAAAGCATCTGACCAGCTGCATTTCTTACGGACAAACAATACAATTATGCTTATTCAGAGAATAAGCTGTAGAAAAAAAAAAGAACTTGACGTGGTAGAAGAAAACTGACTGTAGTTTTGAAATCAACATGCCAATTTTAGTAAAAATCAAGTGAAAAGGTAAACTCAACAGAAATTATGTTCAAAATCGTTTTCCAGTGTGATTCAAGGGCGGTGAGCTACCAAAATCGTAGCACATCAGACAAAATGCTAGGCGATATTTCGTCCGTCTTTACGTTCTGAGTTCATATTTCACCGAGGTCGACTTAGATTTTCATCCTTTCGGAGTCGATGAATTAAGTATCAGACAAGCATTGGGGCCAAGGTAATTGATTAATATCCTCAACCAAAAAAGAAAAATATTCAAGCCTTGAACCTATAGTAGAAAGGATTATTTAATAATCATGAACATTCACTCTCTTTTAAATTAGAATATAAACAAATTATTACGACTGACACAAGCTAGTTACATTAAAGTACAAAGTTAATGGTCTAGCAACAATTACTGGAGATTATTATTGAGTGGGTTTCAGTATATGTGTAACATAATTGAAAGGAGAATAAAGAAATTTGCTTCCTTTTGATTATAGAAACTTGCATTCAAGAGTGATCGACCATCTGCAAATACAATTAAAATGAAAATATTGAAAAAAATTATCAAAATAATAATATTAATAAATATCTCTGTAATATGTAAAACTTTTTCTTCGTTTAACTACTAATGAAGGCATTGCATGTATATATACATTTAGTTTTCATTTTCATTTTCATTTTCTCTGTATAAATTGATATATTATTTTCTTTTGCATTAAAAAAGAATTCTAAACTTAATCTAATTTGGCATTGCATTAATTTTATCAAGCATGCTGATAAACTTTGCATGAAAATATTACCTCGTTATGCTGAGAAGCATTTATTAATATTATCAAATTGATAATGGCTGCGAGCTGGCGAAATTTAAGCAGATTTCATCCATCTTTAAGTTCTGAGTACAAATTCCACGGAGGTTGACTTTGCCTTTCATCCTTTTGCGGTTGAGCACTGGGTTCGATGTGATCGACTTCACCCCATCCCCTAAAATTGCCGACCTTGTACCATAATTTGAAACCAATATTAAATTGATAGTCACTATCTGTATTTTAATATTGAATTTGCTAAGTGGGATACTTTTGATGGTCTGCTTTCAAAACTCAAGTGCGGTTCTTTGAAATTCACGGTACTTCAACACTTCACAATGATGTTTGCTCTTTAGGCTTTAATTTTCAATTAGATTTTCTGTTTCTTCGCCTACCGATGTTAGTGAACATTACTTGTGTATATAATTTAGTCTGCCGCGCAGTTTTTAAAAACATAGCTGTACGCTCAGTCAAACATCTATCTATCTACATATGTATGTATATTGTATGTATAAACGGTTCCTTCCATCAGTAGTTAAACAAAGAGATGTAGCTTAAGATCATTAATCCCAAATGTATTTACTGTAAATTAGCTCCAAATCTGTCATTATGATATTTTACGGGACGCTCCGATAGACTGGAGATTAAAATACTTTTCTTGCTGTTTTGAGAACTATATATGCATGTGGGTATTAACTTTTTTTAATTGTTTCAGTCATTAAATTGTAGTCGCTCTGGGATACTACCTTGAAGTGGAGGCCAAAGAAATCGCCTCCATCACTCTCTTGTTTTTAAGCTTGGTACTTACTCTAACGCTATCTTTTGCCGAACTCCTATGTTATGGGGACGTAAACAAATCAAGTTTGGTTGTCAAGTAGTGGTGAAGGACAAGCATAAACACCCACACCCACGCACAACACACACATACACACACGTACATATTATATACAATAGGCTTCTTTCAGTTTCCGTCGACTAAATCCACCGAGAAACCTGTCACTGTAACAGAAGCCTGGGCTATAGTAGAAAATACTTCTTACCACACAGCCACGCATGCGTCTGTGCATATGAACACCGTATTGTTGTATTCGTGCGTCTTGCACCTTATCTATTAACCACATCACAGTGTGTAACACCGCCACTGTCGTCTTCATATCGCACTTTTTCTCTCTTCATCCTTAACGACAACACTATCAGCATCAAATGGTTTCTACATCACCAGGTTCAGTGTCATCGTATTCGTCGTCATCGTCGTCGTCGTCAGCATCATCATCAACATCATCATCATCATCATCATCGTCGTCGTCGTCGTAGTCGTCGTCACAGAATCCACCACCGCCGCCAGAATCATTTTCGATACTATTACTCTCATTATCATCGTTACTATATCATCATTAATGTCTCTTCAACCTTTCTCACCACCTAAACTACACAAAAGATAATGCACAAAATATAGACATATATACACATGTATACATATATGTATGTATTTATAT
>NC_068983.1:147682408-147684734 GCF_001194135.2 Octopus bimaculoides | reverse complement strand
TATATATATATATATATATATATATATATATTACGTTTATATATTCCTTTTGCAAGACACTTGATGTGAATTTGTGTGTTGAAACAGATATTGTTGTATTTGGAGATGGTCACGTTGCCAGTTTAGCCACTAAAATCACACGCACTATATAATCGGTGTTCACTTGCTTCAGCTTTATTTTACATTAATCGTATTTCGGCCAGAGTTCTTTCGTCACACTTCTGTGACCTCATCAGTGGTCTTTGGTTTCTTCTTTCCTTTCTTTTTGTAATTGATTTAATTTAATTTATTTTGTAAATGTATATAGTTATTTAATTCCATTTATTTATCTGTGTATTGTATTATATTCATATTATTATCAGTTGATGGGGATCTTATTCTGTCATAGGTTTTAGTATATTGGGTGTGTGTGCTAGTCTTCCATTCTAGTTTCCTATTCAGGCTAGGTTTATCTTCTATTATGTGTGTACCTTCTGTAATTTGTCTAAGCGTTGCGTCTATTCTCTGTGTAGACAAGATTTTAACTTCTATGTTGTTGAGCGATCCCCCGTGTTCCTGCTCGGCGTGCTGGTACAGAACCGATGAGCTCTTCTCTTCCCTAAGTTCCCTTCAATACACATTTTCCCGTTCTCCTATGCTCCGTGCTGTTTCTCCTACGTACGTCGTTGTCTTGTTACTGCACCGTCCCTCTGTACATTTGATACTATAAACTACATTCCTAGCTTTACAGTTTGTTTGTGGGCTAAATCTACATACGGTACAGTTCCTATCAGTATAGGGGGTTCTACACGCTAGAAGTGGGTTTTCCCATAATCCACTGCGCAGACGCAGTTTCCGTCGGCAGAAAATGAAAAAATGCCGAAACGAACTTTGAAATGCTAATATCGCCAATATATAAGTTATGAAAATCTCAACATTTGTTGTATGTAAAAGGACAAATAACATCTCTTCTTACCAACTTAGTCTGCAAGATAAAACAACAAAACTGAAGAACTGATTAGAAGCAGAACAGTGAGGACAGTTTAATATAAATTTAATCTTAAAAACAAAAATTGTTAAATAGTATGCGTTATTTCAGTATCAGAAGAGTGGTAGAAAGGGAATTTCTGTCATAACAAAACTACAGATTTATTATTATATGATAGTAATTAGAGAATAGTTACATGTTTTCTTGTGTCGAGAAGCAAATGTTTTTGGGAAAGAATGAATTCAATACAGATGGATAAACTGCGAGTTAAACTACGATGAGAAACAGTGATAAATATTTTATTGAATAAGTCTGGACGGGGAAGTGCAAACGTATGCAATCCTGAACAGGTCTATCCACGACAACCGCCACATTATGCAATACATAATAGAGAGAGCTGGGACTAAATCTGGCTTCGATGGAACTCTAATCAATTTGGATCAATCTGAAGCATTCGACAGAATCGACCATCGCTACTTGGAAGCTGTCCTGAAACGGTCGGTTTCGGATCTGTTTTTAGAGACTGGATCGCTGCAATGCACAGCGGCGATTGCTCGGTGCTCAAAGTAAGCGGTCACCTATCGGAACCGTTTTGCATGACACGCTCCTTCCGTCGAGGCTGCCTGCTGTACGTGCTGGCTCCCGAGCCACTGCTGCGGGCTTTGGAACTGTTGAGAGGCATCCCTTTCGAAATGGGACACGAGAAGGAAATGGCGTACGCGGATGGCGTCATCGTCATGATGTCAGATACCTCCGTCACAGTGTCAGACACCTAAAGGAATACAAGACAAGTGGCAGGGCTTGCGGTTGAGCACCTGAAGAGGCAAGTCGATGGTGTCGTACGGCGACGTTGGACGCTGGAAGGACGGACCAGTTAAACTGCTCGGAGTCTGGTTCGTTCCCGGCCTCCAAGTGGATAAGAACTGGGATGAGATGACGAATAGACTGACCAATTTTACCCAGGATTGGGCTGAGAGTTGCAGCCATCATTTATGTACGCTACTAAAATAGAGACTTTACGCTGTCACTGCTCCGAATAACGATATTATAAAATTTCCATTTTATTGTTGTTATGTATTATCAGAATCATGAGGGCGTCGGGTAGAATTCAGTATGGAAATGGAATGTGTTCTGCTTCTTTACAATACTAGCAAATCAGCTTTGTCTTTCATCCGTCAGGAGAGGATAAAATAAAGTACTTGTCCAGTATTGAGGTCGATTGAATCGACTGAACACTACTATAAAAACTACTGTTTATGAAACTAAATTAGAAATTATTACTTATAACTCTGGTTATCATGTGTGTATTTGTCTGTTTGTGCAGGTGTATGCGTGTCTGAGTTTTTGTGTGATATATAT
>NC_068983.1:147674112-147681985 GCF_001194135.2 Octopus bimaculoides | reverse complement strand
ACACACACACACACACACACACACACACACACACACACACATCTCTTTAATCGAGGTTTATTTTCTTACCATATTACAAATAAAATTACATTTTTCTTTCCCAGGTTAACTTGGTTCAAGAAAGCGGAAACTAGGCAGCAGGAGAGGTGAGACCTATCATAAACTATTTAACGAGGTAGGTATAATCGTCAAGTTTATCTCAATTATAAAATAATTTTTAGTACATTCACGAAATACCTGTAAGCTTTTAAATATACAGTTCTATCTATCAAATTCAAGTGGATAATAACTATTTTATCAAGATGGGATTTTTTTTTTTATTAATGTAATTTTTATTTTAATATATTTTCCATTTCGCTGAATGAAACATCTGTTAAAATAGTCTGGATTTTTTTTATTTTGTTTTGTTTCTTATTCTGGTGTTTTCACTTGTCGTATCTCCCTCTCTCTTCTCTCTCACTCCCTCTCTTTCCTTTTCCCTATTTCTTTCTAAATACATAAATAGAACATACGCACACATACTCAGCACTCGCCCGCACGCACGCACACACACACACACACACACGCATGCATCTTCATATGTGCGAGCACACATACGTGTGTGTGTGTGTGTGTGTGTGTGTGTGTGTGTGTGTGTGTGTGTGTGTGTGTGTGTGTGTGTGAGTGTGTGAGTGTGTGAGTGTGTGCGCACACGAGCGTGCGTGCATGGGTAAATATATGTACGCATATAATTTCGATTTTTCAATTTCTTACAATAATAGACGTATTGCTCAATTGTCGATCTGCAGGTCAAAACTGGTGAGTGTTTATCGGATGTAGTCATGACAACACCACGACGTTATCAGCATTTCTTTTCAAATGTTAATTCTACTATAGAGCGAAATCTTAATTATCTCACAGAAAGGAGAATTCGGGCTGTCTTGATCTGCTTGACAAATTACTAATTCATACATACAAAATGCATTCAGTTACTTACTCTTAGAAATATTTTTAATTTATGTATGGTCTACCTAAAATATTTTTTTTATTTCTTTCTTTTTCTTCTCTCCCGTTTGGCTCCCCGCGTGTTACTTTTATAAGTGACGTACGCTGCTGATTTGAAAGGTCTTCTGATGGCTGTTTTGAATATCGTTTCTCATTCTGTTCTGCTTATATGTTGATGGAAAAGAAACTTAACTTTCGATGACTGTTTACTTTGCTGTAAAAATGCTGTTGATTGTTTTCGTCGTAAAATTTGTTTTAGTTTTTAATTCTTGTAATGGACTACCTGTAGCATAAGAGCGTCGGACAAAATACCATGCGATATGTGACCCGGCTTTTAATGTCCTGAGATCAAATTCAATCAACGTAAACTTTAACTTTTATCCTTCCGGGATGGATAAAATTAAGTACCAGCTCACTACTGAGATCGACTTAATCGATTGACTTCAACCATCGATATTGCTTCTTTTTGTAACTAAATTAGAAAATATTATAGATAACACCAGTTTATGTGTTGAATATGTTTTCCTTATACCTTAAACAAACAAGAACCCAGTTAACAAGATTATGTTATTTAATATGACTTTGACTTTTTTAAAAGACTATGATCTGAAGTCTCTCAAAAATCCCATTTTTCCTTGTATTTCTAACATGTAAAGCTCGCACATGTAAAGCGATGATATAGAGGTCTTCTTAATATCATCGCTGGCTCTTTACTTCTACAATTCATTGTTCTTTTACTAGTTTCAACCATTGGACTACATGCTGCGTAATGCACTCATGAGCTGCGCATGTGAACAAGTATGAGTGTGTATGCACGAGAGACAGCATGAATGTATATTCTCCATATACTTGTGTTTAAATGTCTACCTGACTTTATTTTATGTAGGAACGTTTGTATGTGGGAGTGTGTAGATATAAGTAATTTACAAACGACACTATATCTGATATTTTTTATCTTTAACTTTCCTATCGTTTCATCTTGCCCCTTTCCCGTATCTCCTGCGCATTGTCTTCTTTAAGTAATTAGCATCTCATCTTGGATTCTCACTGTTCCAGTATGGCGCCTTTCTTTCAGTTTCATAAGCCTAAAGTAAAAATATAAATCATCTAAGAACTATCTAAGGCCTCTCCATAAATATATTTATACAGAAAAGGAACTGACATTCTTAAGACCACACCCCATTCTAACTCGTTGAAGTTATTTGAAGACGAGGCACTTGACTGACAACTTGATCAATTCCTATTTCCACTACCCTTTCGGCTGTTGAAGAGTACAACTTTTTTCCGGTTTCATTACGAATTCATTACGGCAAAGGATCTCTAATTGACAGGTAGCAAAGTACCTGATGAGAAAGAGCACCGAATAATTACGTAGCACTTTTAAGTTACGAAAGATGCTTTCGGTGCTCCTATTCCATTTCTTTCATTCATAAACAATATATATATGCGTGTGCGCGTTGTGTGTATGTGCGACTGCGGGTTTGTATATTTACATGTGTGCATGCTTGTATGTATGGCATAGGTTTCCATCTTCTTCTTGCGTATTCCTGCAGCGGAATAGACGGTTATAGACCCTTTTAAGTACTTGAATGTACTTTATACTGATTCAATAATGTTTAACAAAAATAAGCACTGATCTGCCTGCGGTTCATATTGCCCTCCTTGCCATAAATTTAACCTTCCTATATATGACTTCTTTGCTACCTATCCAGCTTGCATATTTCAAATCATTTGGTCCACCTGAACCGTTTTGTATTATTAGCTTTAGAAATGATTCACCTCTATATTGCTAATCTTTTACATTCAAGGACCTTCCATACTGTTATCAATATAGCAATATATCCACAAAATGTGCAGCCTAACAGTTGCACGTCGACATTTAAGTGACTTACCGTTTAACTGCTCACTCTGTCCTGTCAGAAACGTTCTGCAGCATCTAAGATCACTTCATTACTGGCAATTCTTCGATCCACATTTTGACTGTCTTTATAATTTGAGGAATAATCCTGAGAAACTAAAGCATTGCTCGATTGTGTTTTTTCACACTGATGCCAAACGATGATTTGCCCGCGCATAAATTCATCGATATCTTTTTTCCAATCACTTTTCCTGTTGCACTTTATCATTCTGAACTCACAATTAATCCAAAAGCAAAAACTGAATTGATTTATGTACCCGCAAAAAATCAATAAGCAGTTGAAAACAATTCATAGGTAACTTTATATAAAAATGTGGTTCATTAGTTTTCTATGCAAGCATTCAAATTATGCAGTAAGTATCCTAGCCCAGAAATGTATTATTCACACCAAAATGATTGATTTAGATGATTTAGACTGATTTAGACTTATCTAAATGACTACAAGAGGATGAAATCATCAAGTATTGAGTTGGAACTGCAATATATATTGAGGAGTCACTTGTTATTTTGAATATATGAAACAAGGGATGTAGAAAGAACTCTTTGTGTATGATTTATTCAAAATAGCTCTGACTTCACAACGTTCTCATGAAAAAAGTCTATGGAATAAGCCAAACAAATAGCTGTTTAGTTGTGTTTCTTATTGTTATTGTTTTTGATTTTGTTGCTGCTCTTTGTTGTTTATCTTGGATCAACCTTGGTCGAGGAAACCCATTATCAAAACATTCTAGACATCATCACTCGTCGCTTGTTCTTTTTCATAAAGTGTATCTAGAAATACAATCTGCAGTATATCCTTGCATTTTAAAAATACTAGTGCTTTAAGGAATATTTGGCTACTATTTCTAAGTAAATCAAACCAAATCGTAGAGAACCATTTTTTTTTACAACAAAATTCTTTTTGTTTTGCTTACTATGAGAGTTGACAATGTCAATTAACTGGGTTGATTGCGTATCTGATTACTCATCCGATTAGCCTTTTGTAATGACATATTCTGCTTGCCCAAATTGTGCAGATTTCGGGATAAGTTGTCTGAGGTCAACTTCCTAATTAACAAAAACATTAGGTATCATTGCTGGAGACAATTAGGGATGTGGAAAAAAATTAACTTTGTTGAATTTTAAAACTTTATGCGGACGATAATTTTGATTTTTTTATCACGTGATCATCAAGAACGAAGTGGTGATTTTTCACACATAGTTGTTTTATGATACTGATTCACCAAATAGATAAATTTCAAGCGAAGCAATTTGCACCAAGCCTTATTGTTCTTTGACTCCAGATCAATCTTGATCCAGCAAATGTATCATAAAAATATTCTGCGACCATTTTGTTGTTTATCGTATCATTTCTTTATTGGTTTCGATAGCATGTATGTGTAGTCACTGTTTCTGTTTTGATTCATATCAACTCAGAGCAAACTCATAATCAAAAGTATTAAAATATTGACCATCTCGTTATTTCTATAGGCCAAACCTGCACTTTTTCCCATATTTTTCCCCTTTTCACTTCATCCCATCCCCAACTCAGTGCTTAGGTTCCTGACCTGGCCAAAACGTTAAACCTCACCCCTCCTTATATCTTATTTTATATACTTGACTTATT
Organism: Octopus bimaculoides; assembly: GCF_001194135.2. Lineage (NCBI taxonomy): Eukaryota > Metazoa > Mollusca > Cephalopoda > Octopoda > Octopodidae > Octopus > Octopus bimaculoides. Next base: position 147,677,477 of record NC_068983.1, on the reverse strand, counting down.
GTCTTTTTGTGTAATCTTTTCCATGTATAGAATTTCGTCGGCGTCTGTAGCTTTTTCTTTTTTTGGCGGGAAGGGTGTTCTACTTTGGCGCAAATTGATCAGCTACAATATATTTGTGCTGTCTCACTAAAGGATCATAGTGAATACATTCATCACTAAAATACCAAATAAATTGTGAAAGAGAAGGACATTTCCAGTGCCTAATTTTAGGAATACTGCGGAGAACGAATCCTCGTTCAGTTAGTTGCATATAGAATATCCAGTTAGCAGAGTTAAAAGAGGTTCTTCAATAACAAGAGCTAAAACAATTATTGGTAATTTAGGCCCAATGCTAGCAACCTTGAAAGGAGGCGAGTGCTAAGTACACTAGTATCTGACTATCATTCAGCTTCGTCGCGTGACTTTTAGAGGCTCCCTACAACTTTTTGTTCCGAAGTCCCATCTTTTCAATCAAAATTCATAATTTACGCACCTTTTATTCATAGCTATATTTTACTTTATTCTGTCTGAAGTTCAATATTTCAAGTTATCCTTAAGAACATCTTTAAAAGTACAACAAGTTAATTTTATTTAGATCTATTACAAATTTCAATAAGTAAAACTTCCAGATATGAAGAAAAGAGCACTTTAATTCAAGTAACTTTCAAAGACAAGTACAGCGCATTTTCGCTTCGCAAAATCATCGATCAGTTCAGAATAATCAAGCTGAGAGCTAAGTTCGTGTTCAATAGATATCATAGACAATCCACGAAGTCTGGTACACGTTCATGGTACAATGTAATATTTTTTTACAAGAATTTTTGCAGGTATAATGTATTACCATTTTATTTCTTGAAATATTCAGTTAACATAGTTTAATTCTTGTTCAACATCTTAACCAAAGTAAATAGATGACTCATCTATGTACTTTGATCTTAACAAGGGGCCCCTCAACCGCGGAGGCCCCCAGTGACCGCAGGGGATGCAGGGGTTTAGCGACGGCCCTGCTATCGCTTTATCATATCGACCCTAAAATGATGAAAAGAAAAGTCGACATTGACAGGGTTTGACTTCAGAACGTGAAGAGCCGGAACAAATACTGCAAGGCATTTTTTCTGATGCCATATCGATTCTGCAATCTATCGCCTTCAAATTATAACAAATTTATGGCTCAAGAGACATATTAAAACACTTGGAGTGAACTATGTTCTATGTATTGGTATTTGGAAAATAATCCATTTGCTCAATTCACTCTGATTCATCATTACTTAGCATTTGAATTACATTAAATCCTGTGTTATGCCAATAAGCAACCTATTATTTCAATCAACTTAAAAGTACATAAAAAAAAAAACACGAAAGATTTTAAAAATTGGAAGGAAAATAAGAAATTTCTGAATTATCCTTTTCGAAGAATTGATTTTAAGACGGTAGTACTAATGTCTTTGAATAAAGTGTACACTCGCTCTCTACTTTCTCTTGGTTCCACCATCAGCAAATCTCTTTTATCTTCTATTTTTCTCCTGCGCACTTCCTTCGTTTGTCAATACAACAGCAAACATAAAGTATCAATTTGTCAAACATTTGTCTTGGTGGCTCGTTGACCAAATGATTGACTACATCAAAAGCTGGTAGGTTGTATTGAAACAAAACTGTAAAACTACAATAGCAAAAAAAAATAAAAGGGCATCATCATCATCAAGAAGAACAACAACATAAATAAGTGCTACAAAATGGCTGTTTTTTAATAAATCGCTGTTGTATGTCAATATGCAGAAGAGACAGAGTCATAGCTAGCCATAAACTACCGGATATAAGCCGCCTGTCATGGTGGCATATGGTGTTTACATGGCATGTTGTATTTTTACCTCTCACCATTGCTACTGCATTTTCTTCTTTGCCTTTATCTACCCTTTTTCTTCGTCATTTTTCTCTTCCTCTTCCTCGTCATCATCGCCGTCGCCGTCGTCCTCCTCCTTCTCGTCCTCGTCCTTCTTCTTCTTCTTCTTCTTCTTCTTCTTCTTCTTCTTCTTCTTCTTCTTCTTCTTCTTCTTCTATTCCAAATAGTTGTGACTATTCTGTGGCGCTTTGTTCAACTGCTTGTGGGGTAAGCAACGGAATAGAGACGGTAATGATTTTTTTTTCCTTTTAATTATAGTAATGTGACCCAGTACGAAAGTGGATTTAAAATCAATTACTAAACCAATCATTAGAATACTTAATATTAGGACTGGCAAAATGAGAATCTATTGGTTCATTCGGTTCACTCCTCCGTATAACTTTCAGGTAACTATCAATATAAGCAAATTTTTCTAAGAATAATTAATTGATAATCCCGACACAACACAGACATTATAAAGTTCTTAATAAAAATACTATTAAGATTGTCTATTCTCCACATCTATTTTAGTCCAAAATATAAATTCTAATCAAACTGAAACAGAACCAAACTAGAGAAGTCATTACATGTGTGTGTATTTATGTATGTGTCTGTCTGTCTGTCTGTTTGTCTGTCTGTCTGTCTGTTGGTACTCTGCTGGTTATGACGACGAGTGTTCCAGTTGATTCGATCGATTGAACAGCCTATTTGTGTGAAATTAACGTGCAAGTGGCTGAGCACTCCACAGACACACCACGCGTACCCTTCACGTAGTTCTCAGCGTGACACAGAATGTGACATAGCTGATCCTTTAAATTACAGGTACAACTAATTTTTGACAGCTAAGGGGACTGGAGTAAAATAAATTAAAATAACTTGCTCAAGAACACAACATGCAAACAGGTATTGAACTCGCGACTTTACAATTGTGAGATGAATACGCTAACCACTAAGCATAGATAAATGGATAGATTGATAGATATGTATATACACTTATGTATGTATGCATTATGCATGTATGTATGCATTATGTATGTATGTATGTATGTATGTATGTATGTATGTATGTATGTATGTATGTATATATGTATTTACAGGTTGTCGTCGACTTACGACCAGAATTGGTTCCGACTGACTGGTCGTAAGTCGATTTGGTCGTACGTCGGCCTTTAGGCCTACATAGCTTTGTTTAATATTTTTACATTCTTAAAGTAACTTCTGGACGTAAAAGTCACGCTCAACATTCTATAATATACTACAATAGTGTTATTTGTTCATAGAAAAGTACCAAAGAATGCAAATACAAGAAATACACAATGTAGTGTAAGAAATAATTGCAAAACTTACATAAAAATTTATTATAGACTGGTGCGTGGCTGTGGATCTTCGATGTCATTTGTTAGCTGACGTCATCCGAAGACGGGTTAATTTCTAAGAAATTAAGCCCATTAGATTTCAACTGGACTATTTATCATTGCTGCCCGGAGCTGGCGCGCCATTTGTCGTT
>NC_068983.1:147668953-147673968 GCF_001194135.2 Octopus bimaculoides | reverse complement strand
ATATATCGAATTGTCTCTATTTATCTATCTATCTATCTATCTATCTATCTATACACACATACATCATACACAAAAAAAGGAGAAAGCGTAGGTAAATAAAAAGAATGAGATATGTATTTACTTGTGTATATGTACCAGTATTCTAATAAATTGTATGTGGAATTCTTTCTTCTCTTTGCAGGACTTCCTACTCAAGAATTTGCGTTCAATGTGAACATATGGAACTTCCTAGTTTCTTTGTGTAATCGTGTGTGTAAACCGTCATTGGCATTTGAATGTATGGGCATTTAGCACAAATATTTATTTTGCGCGTGACTATGTATTCTACTAAGCTAATAACGTTCATTATGGTATGTTTAAATAGACCATACAGTATTGTAAGTCAGAAGCTGTATTTGTACATTTAAGTTAGAACATTGGGAACAGCGACCGACTAAATAACGGAGAGCAACTTTATTTATACACTTGAAGAATTGAACCAAAGAAGGTGTTCGTTAACTCGCTTAGTTGGTAAAGACACGACTTAACCCAGTAAATCCATTTAACTTTAAGTTAAAAATAAAAAATTACACGGCACGTCTAAGTGCAGAGCTGTGACAAATTGAAGAATGTTTTGTGGGCCTGTAGCGCTGAGAACAATTTTGCCAGCAAGTAAAGCTTCCCGTGATATGCCTCCAACCTATCTATGAGCAGATTTGCTTTTACCCAACTTAAATTTGAGAAAATCTACAGATTGCTAGGGGTAGATGCCAAACGCAAGGACCACGGTTTGTTTTCGTAAAGCGCTGTTCCCTACATTAAACATATGAATGTGTGTGTGCATGTATACGTATGTATACATATGCATGCGTGTTATGCAAAGAATAATCTCTCACTCTCTCTCTCTGTTTCTCTGTCTCTCTCTGTCTCTCTCTGTCTCTGTCTGTATATTTATCTGCCTGTCTGTCTCTCCCTCTCTCCCTCTCTCTCTGGTATACAGGAACTGCTGCTAAGCACTGGTATTAGATATCGTTGGCATTCACGAAAGAACTGTATTTTTATCTACGTTTTAAAGGCTAGGGGACATCCAAATGCAATTAGTTCAGAATAGGATACGTAGTTGAGTTTCAGCCATTGCGCGAGGTGATGCACATCATAGAAGGACAGAATGGACTAAGCGGTGCAGGAGGATACATGTGGATGCATGTGGGAAAAGGTCGCTGAAGAAACGTGTGACAAAAGATTTCCAGACAATAAACATAAGATAAAATAAGAACAGCTAGAATGTTAAAGTGATTGGAAACTTTGATCCATAGCTTAGTATTAGAATTTATTTGTGTATAAATACCAGTATCCCAACAGATTGTGTATGAAATTCTTACTTCTCTTTGTAGGATCTCCTGCTCAAGAACTTATGCTCAATGTGGACACATAGAAGTCCTTAGATTAGACTTTTCAGCTCCTTTCTCTAAACCTGTGACAATGATATGAATTCAACATTGCGAAGTAAACAATCTCTGTGTCCTGTTGCTTACAAAAGTGAGACATGTCATAAATATTCACAAGCAAGTGAATTAGGTGGTTTCTTTATACTCTGAAGACGTCTAAAATCCGAAGGGAAATATGATGGAATATAGTTTTCAGTATATCACATTTATACAAGAAATTTCTTGTAAACACGATATAAATGAATTTATAACAACACTAAACTCTTGTGAACCATGATGGAAGATTGATATCATTTTGATTTGCTTATCTGTAAGACAATATTGTCTAAGTTCTACAGTTTCTTTGCTATTAGATTTTTTTAGTTCTTAACTTCCTTTTCGCAATCACAAACAAGGCCAAGCAGGAGTAATGCCTTTAAAATTGAATATTCAAAGTATTTTAAGCCATTTGTATGCATGTTCTGTGTTCCAGTGTTTTGTATGCATTTTGTTAGAGTACAAAGTGGATCAACGGATTCGTGGAGGTTATTTTGCTTTGGCTATAGCGTTTTACTGACAGATAATCCGGATAATAGAAAGAATAAATGCATCTAGATACACTTTTCTCACGGAAAATTTTGGTCAATTTACTTATACATTTGACACTCAGTTGTATAAATGAGGGTTCTGAATGTCAAAGTTGTTACGTAAAGAGTTCCCACTAAAAGAGTTCAAGAAATGGAGTTTTGGAAGCAAAGAGTATCCTACACTTGCTTTTTTCTTCTTCTATGGTAAAATTTGGAACAAGCTTTTCAAAGATCTTTCACATAAATGATAATAGATTGTGTCCAAGGCGTTCCAGAGAATAGGAATGAAATGTCCCTATTCTTAGTATTCTAAGTATTTTCGCAACTTCCCTAGTAAGTATGTGGCCTATGCCACTTTGTGACCAGTTACAAGCCTAGAAAAAGGGCTTCCAAGAGTATCAACATCACACTGAGCACTCGGCAGGTTATTCACATTTTGAATGTTGTTTTAAAAAGATGTATTCATTTGTAAACATAACTATGCTTGGGTCACATGTATGTTCTGATTGGAATAAAGTAAAGCATTTTATTGGTATCATCTTTCTATAGAAGAAAGTACAAAATTTTGCAGTGTTGAATGTTACTGCAATTCACTCAATCGTATATAGGTATTGTCAAGGTGCATGGATAACGTTTGTTTCTGTTTTTCTCATAAGATTTTATTTATGGTTTCCTTATCAAAAGTTTTGGGGAAATCAAGATATAACAAATGAATTCTGATCCAGATAGCATATTTTCAGAATTCAGTCGCGATTTAGAAGTTCCATAAAACAGTTTCTTTTAGAGTGGATGGACATTATGTCAGGTGGTGGTAAAAAAGCCTCCGTGTTTAGATAATTTATTACTTTACTGAATATATGATTCAGGATTAGGCAACAGATTTTCTTGAGAAAAAGTAGAACGAACACCGGGAAGGGCCAAGCAATTGAGTAAAAAACTAAGTGATTTTTAATATTTTTGTTTTATATCTTAATAAGAAATTGCTGTTTTCTACAACAGAATGTAAAGACCTTGTTATATTTCGAAATGGTAATTTTTTTTCGCCAAATAAGCACACACACTATATACTCGTTCTCCACTCATTTTTTACTGTCCTCATTTTATCTCATGTTTATAGTCTGGAACTCTTTCGTCACACATTTGTGACCTCTTCAGTGACTTTTCCCATATGTATCCACATATATCCCCCTGCTCCACTTAGTGCATTCCGTCCTTCTATGATGTGTATCCTTATCTGCACATGCGTTTGCGTCTGTATCTGTGTGTGTGCGTGCGTGTGCGTACGCGTGTCTATGTGCTTTGCATGTGTGCTTATGTGTGCGTTTATGGGCTTGATCGCTACACTGTTCGTATCCGTGCCCTTTATATTGTTGATACCGTTATCGTCCAGCCAGTTTTCACTTATTCACTCCCCTATGCTGCATGCCGTCTCTTCAAGGTAAATTGTTGTCTTGTTTCTGAACTGTTACTCAGTACACCGTAAGCTATAGACTACATTCCTAATCTTACAGTTAACCTATGGGTTCATCCTACATACTATACAATTGTTCTCCGTACATGGGGACCTATCGAAGGGATAATTTCTACAGATCAGGGATTTTATGGGGGTTCCTGGCCTTTCTAGTACATTAATCCGGAGATTTACCTTATCTAATGCTTTTCTAAAAAAAAAGGTATGCTAATTCGCCGCCAGAGATACCACCAACGAACATTATACTCTGGTATTTTTTGTTGTCATACCATGAGTTGGCCTTATCTATCTTTTCCTGGTCCTTTCTGTGCTGTTCCAGGATTTACTCCTGTATAGCGGGCAGATTCCATTTGCCTCACTCTTTATGCTGGCCTTGAACTAAGCTCTAGTTCCTTTGTACACGCTAATCCTGTCCTTTTGGTTGTAGTCAGTAAATTACATGTGGTAGATGAAGTGTTGTATGTGTCTTTCCAGATCCATTGGGTCGCACATGCGGGACGCATTCCTCATCATTCTCACCAAGTCCGCTATTAGGATATTGAACTTGGCATTGTCTACAAAAGCTGCGTTCTTGTGGTATTTAGAAGCCATGGATTTTGCATAATGGGAATGAAGGATCTGGATCTTACTATTCTTAGTTTCCAGTCGGAGTTTCGTATCTAAAAACGGTAGCCTATAGTTCGGGTGCTTGCTAGGGTAGTCTATTGTTACTTTAATACTCTGGTGGATGAAGTTAGCTATTTGCTGGATGCTCTCCATAGTGTTAGCTTTCAAATCATCAACAGTATCTTCACTGTGTTGGCATCATCCACAAAGCGAGAGTACGTGGTTAGGTTTATGGAGTTCTTTGCTAATCTCTATTTGAGTCTCCTATCTTACCATGCCATAAATAAGTTAGCCTCATTTCTAGCGATATTGACACCGATGGCTGCACCTTCCTCTTGAACATATATCTTGTTATTAAACTTGAATATGTGGCTCTTAAGTGTGACTCGGGTACTCACACCCACTGCATGTGCGATCATTTTTTTAACCTTATCGTAGTTTTCAGGGATCCGTATAACTCTGGTCCACCCGTTCCATCTCTCTCTAGAGGTCTTCTTAGCCATTGAGGTTATAGTAGGGGGTCTACTTCTTGTCGATCTAGTGGGGCAGAAATAACTAAGGTCATGCTCATCTAAGCAATTGGTGTTGCTGCTAACATGATGCGAACCATCAACCTCTCAGTATGTAGTCAGATAATTCATCGACTTAGGTCATCTGCAACACTCAACTACTTTTCAATATAAAAAGAAACTAAAAACGACAATAACAGTAATGCCTTTATTCTCTTTAGATTTTACTCACCTCGAGCTGTGTATACAAACAACGCTTCACTGAATCTTTTGTATGTTTTGTTGGAGTTTTCATTTTCTTTAGTATTTTTTTCTCTTTTTTTTTATAAATAGATTCATCTAAAAGCTTCTTGTTTGATTACACACATTTCTTTAGATTCGAACAATTAAAACTGGTTGGCAGTCACATCTGACAATGTTAAACACGGTACCAGTG
>NC_068983.1:147664411-147666443 GCF_001194135.2 Octopus bimaculoides | reverse complement strand
CCTTAACGTAGTTCTCGGGGATATTCAGCGTGACACAGTGTGGCAAGGCTGACCCTTTGAATTACAGGCACAACAGAAACAGGAGGTAAGAGTGAAAGTTGTGGAGCTTTGAGGTGTTTTCGCTCGATAAACACTCACAATGCCCGGTCTGGGAATCGAAACCGTGATCCTATCACCGCGAGTCCGCTGCCCTAACCACTGGGCCATTGCGCCTCCACAATCAGTAAGAATATGACTTCAAGAAAACGCATATGGTCACATAAAAATGAACAACTTGCAGCAAATATATATTAAAAAAAAACATAAAGAACAAGCGACAATCTCCATGGTGGTTGATTCTGTTAACATCTCCTGAATCCAGTATTGCTACATATAAAATTAGGTATCTCGGGCCAATTGATAATATTTTTGCTAATTGAATTTAGCTTATATAACCATTAATCAATTTACGTTAGCAAAATGTAAGATGTGACGAAATATCATAAACAATCTTACGTTTTGTTTTACCTTGTTTGTTAACATACATATCGACATAAAGCAGATCAATAACAAAAGACAAAACCAAATAATAAAAAAATCAAAAGTGCTCGGGACGTTCACAGTTAACGTTAATAGGTTGATGCAGAAAGAAGGAAAAAATTGTAAAGAGAAATTTGTAGAGTAAATGTGTAACGTTTCGGACATAGTCTTTCGTCGGATACACAGAAAGAAGAAGAAGGCAAGAGGAAAAGGGGAGAGAGAGAGAGCTTTCCCGTGGAAAATAAAATGTATATGTACATATGCATAATACATGTATGCGTATATATATATATATATATATATACATATATATATACATACATACGGAGAGATAAAGAGAGAGAAAGAAAGAGAGAGAGGGGGAGAAACAAAGAAAGAGTGAAACATAAATACACAGACACACATACGGACAGACATACAGATAGACAAACAAACAGATAGATAGATAGATAGATAGATGGCCCCTGAAAGCTTGATCTTTTTTCACTCTACTGCGAGCCTTTTATCATCGATGATATATTCAGGCACGAAGTGTAACTGACGTTAAATACCTCGCTCGAGAATCGAAACAATGACTATGTACATGCTTAGAGCATACCGAAACCTATCTTCTCGTCCACGTCTACATGAAGGTAAAAAGGAACACACAAACACACGCACCCCCAAGCATACACAAACCAGCACTACGCACACACACACTTCTATATATATATAAGCATACACAAACACACACTCAAATATATATAAACACGCACACACACACATATATATACTTGCGTGAAAGCTCGCACGTATATAGGGTTGTATGTAATTTTATGCATGTACGTATATGTAGGTAATAGAATCATAGAGGAGCAACAAATAAGCAGTGGGTGAAAGATGAGAGCCTTTGATACGCTAATGGAATGAGTGACTGCAAGAATGGTGGCAGTTTAGTGAGAATTTAAATATACGCAATGCATATGCGTGTGTGTATGTGTGTGTGTGTGTGTATGTGTGTGTGGGTGTGTGTGTCTGTGTGTATTTATACAAATGTACATATATATATAAATACATACATATATATATACATATATATGCACACACAAACACACATATATATGTATGTGTGTATGTATAAATGTATACATGTATGCATGTATTATATACGCATGCGCACCCACATAAACGCTCACAACAGACAACATGAAGATGAAAGAAGAGGGTAAGTATGAGAGGGAGATAAACATTTAACAAAATATTATACGCTCCTTTATGAATAAATATATTTCTTAGTACATGTCTCTGTCTCTATATCATACATACATAAATGCATGCATACACACACACACATACACACACACGTGTGTGTGCATATGTGCATGAGTATAGGATGTGTGTACACATTTATGTGCTGATCAAATAGCCTTCACTTAATAAGTGTTAGTGTGCATTTAAATACAGAGATCTATCTAGCTACCTAGATAGATCTCTGTATTTAAATGCACACTAACACTTATTAAGTGAAGGCTAT
>NC_068983.1:147658082-147664260 GCF_001194135.2 Octopus bimaculoides | reverse complement strand
TGTGTGTGTGTGTGTGTGTGTGTGTGTGTGTGTGTGTATTTATATATTCATATAAATGTATATGTACACATATGTATATATGTGTGTGTGTGTATATATGCATGTGTGAATGTGTGCGTGTGCATTTATGTAGATAAATGCAATCGTACGAATGTTCACTTTTATATAACTTAGGTGACGGATATTTGTCTAAGAACAAAACGTATTGGTGATTAACTGCAGAAAATGTAAGACGGACAGAATTGTTGGCCAACTACTTTTATGACAGCGGTTGGATCAAGTTTATCCAGCACTTTTCTTTGACGACGCCTTTCCAGGCACGATCAAGCTCGCTTGTCTTCTATTTTATCTAAATGCACACACTTTGGTTGAAAGCCAAACCAGTCAATAAACTCAAGTGGATGAGTGGCTGTCAAACGGCAAATAAAAGCAGAATGGAACGTTTAAGAGAAAACAAAGCTAAACAAAATAGAAACAAAATGGAGGGAAAAAAATCAATTCGCTATTCAAAATGTGTAAAACGAAAGTGAAAGAAAAAGTAAAAACCTAAGCTGTAAGTGGAAGTGTCAGTTTCCTTATGTTTCAACACGCCTCTGCTTTTTCTCTGGCAAAAAAATATATTGTCACGTGTCTTCCATTGCGATATGTATGTATGGGTGCTCATATGTATGTATAAATGTAGATATGGAGATATGTGTCTGTACGTATGAATGCACGTAAGTGTGCATGTATCTCTATATATATGTATAAGCTATGAATACATGCACACTTTAGCTTCTGTGTACATCTATAAAAGATATCCATGTACATGTAAGTACATGTACATGGATATATATCAGTATAGAAACATGCACGCCTGCAAGTATAAGCGAATGGATGTATTGGAGCATAGAAATAAACATATACGTGTGCGTGCCTCCATGTATATGTTTGTATGTGTGTGTGCATGTGCATGCGTGTTTATGAATATACACACATATTAGTATATATATATATATATATATATATATGTATGTATGTATGCACGTATATATATATTTCTGTATATATATATATATATATATATATACACACACACGAACGTATATACCAGTGCATGCGTATTTGCGTACGTGCGCGCGCACACGCACACACACATACAGGCGCGCACACAAAAAGGTAGAGCGGGAAGGAGAGACAGTGAGAAATAAAGAGACTTTATGTACATATACGTGTACGTTTATATATTGAAATATGTTTGGATCTACATGCGTATTTATACATACATACACACATATATATGTGTGTGTGTGTGTGTGTGTGTGTGTGTGTGTGAGAGAGAGAGAGAGAGAGAGAGAGAGAGAGAGAGAGAGAGAGAGAGAAAATAGAGTACTCAATACTGAAAGTAGATTTCTGTAATTCATTGTAATCTGAAACATCAAGTTTCTCCCATTGCCTATCTTCGGGAGATTGTGAAGAATGGAATAATAAATTTATTATTTAATAAATGTACCGAGAAACTGCTTAAATATCATCACAAGGATCTTATTGGCGGACAACAGGACCGTTATTTGGAGATGTGATATATTGTGTAGATAAGATACATTTAAGTAAAAAGATGTACTTCACACAAAAACATATCTGAAATTTCTTGCGAGAATTTACAAATTTATATTAATATTTCCAATATGTAAACATTTCCGAGATTAAAGGATAAATCTCAACATTTTTTAGGTGGCTTTGATTTTTATTAAATCATTTAAAAATAAACAGAGGTGATGTGATTCATAATTTTCAAAATTTGAAAATGTCTCCGAAACTATCCATTTGAATGCACATAGTTTGTAGGTAAAAATTATGGAGTGCATCCGCAGCAGCCTAACATCTCAGATCCATGAATACCTTGAAAGATATTTTTAAATTTTTCAAACAGGTACAAATTGCTGCCTAAATTTCAAGGACACCTATCATGACTGTATGAGGAAGTAAATCCAAGATTGGACAATCTAATTTTATATGCGATAAAATACCAGTCAAGTACCGGGGTTAATTTAATCGACAAACACCTCCATACTTTTAGCCCTGGACTAAATAAGAAATTATTACAATAAATTTATCCACCATTTGATTTTTGCTAAGTGTAAAATTTATTCGTATTCAAATTTTACGTAGAAACACAAGCATCCAAGAACATAAACAAAAACAACAATGCTGAGATTACTGCCAACCGTTCTTTGTAAAGCTCTTTCACTAAATGGCTTTGGCTTTTTCTATATTTATCTAATTCCTAACTGATCGTTTTGAGCTAGATTAAAGGACAATAATCATTCGATCGTTAGGAGGTGACTCAGCATAACAATTTGTGAAGTTTCAGCTTCCAGCTGAAATATTCCAAGTTAAAGTGAGTGCATATTTTTAACACTAACTCCAACGAAAATCGACATCAGTTATATATTTAATACAAACTAATAAAATTGCTTTGCTTAACGTGCACTTAAGTGATAAAATATATCTGTGGCGAGCAACTGTCAAATAATGGTCAGAAACACAGTAAATGGGGAAAAAATAATTCTCTTTAATAATAGTGGTAAAAGAAAAAAACGTTTCTGATATAAAATCTCAACATGTGTGTGTGTGTGTGTGTGTGTGTGTGTGCGTGCGCGGGTGTACAAATTTTCCTGCCACCTCATCACTAAAATCGGATAAAGTGCTGATGTCAAAAGCGTCAAGCAATTGATTCTGTCAGAAGCCTCTGTCTTTTATTATTTTTTTTGAGGACCGCATTGAAGAAGCAAATATGAGAGTAAGAGGAAAATATATGCTGAGCTGTTTGTAGCTATGTTTATAGAATGTACGACAAGCAAAGTGTGATCTCATCGAGGTAGAATGCAGAGGGCTCGCAGTTCAGTCTTTCTGCATAGCTTGCAATATGACTGGCATCGAAGGAGCTTCTAGGTGGAAGGCAATGAAGTTGGCTATGGAGACTGCAGAGATTGTACCAATGTAGTTGTGAATTAGGAGATTCGAGCTCTGAAAGGGGTAGTGCTAACGGGATACAAGCTGGGACTTAATCAACTCTTGCTAGGACACTTAGGCATGGATTCTGATGTTGAAAAATGTGAAAAACTTAATGATTGAAGAAAAGACTGATGTTACCACGGTGTATATACGTATATATATATATATATATATATATATATATATATATATATATATATATATATATATATGGATGAGAGAGTTGGTATGTGAAAGCACGTGGCTGGATGTATAAAAATCTTTCCATTTTATCAATGTGCTATTGGAACACCAACACAAATTAGATTAAATAGGGAAACCTACTTCAGTGAAAAATATAAGACAAAACTTAACTATTTCTAGCATTTTTAGATAAGGAAACTTATCTCTTTGAAAAATATAAACCAAAACTTAACCGTTTCTAACATTTTATTGTATCAAAACCAAATCATGTTAAATTAAGAAAACCTAATCATTCACAACATTTTTTATTATCTCGCTTATACCGAAAAAAAATTCCTGATTACCTCCCCCTGTTTCGAACTCTTCTACATCACACCATAACGAATAGATGACACAATATCGATAAAGAAATTTGAGAAATTTGAAAAGAAAGTACGAAACCGGTAATTTCTCCAAAGACAATGTAACTATACACAAAATTTTATATCATTTTCCTAACATGACGATTTTAATATATTTTTCGACCATATAATACAAATCTTCTGTAGTTTTTTTCATTCTATTTTGTTTTATGCATATATATTTATATATGTAAAATTATTTCATAAAGGCTGTTGCTATAAGTATGGCCACACGCTGGAAAGGGACGCTAAAGTCAAACTACTTTATCAAATATACACACGCGCCGAGGGAATGAACAAACAAGAAATTCTTTTAAAGGATTCAGCTCTTAATGAAAAAAATGTATTTTAAAATATTATATACTTCGTATTATTTTTTTTTTCCTTAATTGGTCTTACACGCTGGCTACTTGATATAATCTTAAATAGATTTTATCCTTATATTTAATTGATATATATATATATATATATATGTGTGTGTGTGTGTGTGTGTGTGTGTGTGTGTGTGTGTGTGTGTGTGCATGTATGTATGTATGTATGTGTGTGTATGTATGTAGAGTCAACAGATGGCATTCGGAGATTCTTAATGCAGAAAACACATAGCAATGTTCAAGTGATTTGTGCTTAGGCTCTGACGTCTTTACGAGGTACCAAGTTCACGGGGTAAAGAGTGGCGATAAGAGGAATCCGGGTGAGCAAAAGTGGCCCACTTGGCACTGTGCATTCGTCACATCGCAATGGCTGCGATATACGGCCGCTTCCGATCGGGAGAGGAGAGGCCCGTTTCGCCCTTTTCGAGTTCAAGAGTTGATCGAGGATAAGCAAGTACATCTGCTTGGGTTTAATATAGAAAAAAATTGTACGTATGCCCATGTAAATAGAGAGAAAGCAAAGACTGAAAACTGTTCAATAAACATGGGATGAATTGAGCCTCCGTTTTCAGGGTAGAGAAAAATATGACATGTATGTTTGCTTCCATTACTGGCTGCATATTCTGGTGAACTACATCTGCCAACAAGATGGCTCCCCAGAAACAGCTGCTAGATTTGCATGAGCATACTGTCTCCCCTTTAATTTTCTCTTCTGTCTGTATTCTTTTTAAGTATGCTCTGTTAGCATATAAATATCTATATTCCCAGTTTTTGCTTTCTCTCTGTTTACATGTATACATGTATTTTATGTTTGTATATCAAACCCAAGCTGTTTTATTTGTTTATTCGCATAATTGTCTCTATGTAAATATGCATGTAACTATGTGCGTGTGTATGCGCCCGCACTAAATATCTGTAGAGTTGATACAGTGTGTTTGTGGATGAGCTGTAAATAAATGAACGTTCGGAGATCTAATCAATTCCATGAGAAGGACTCCCAATGATCTGGTAAAAACTATGGAAATCTGGTCAAGTTTCGCCGAAAGTTTCCCATGGTTTCAACACAAGGTTTATTTGCACACACACACACACACACACACACACACACACACACAAACACACACACACACACACACACACACACACACACACACACACACACACACACACACACACACACACACACACACACACACACACACACACACATGCACATATATATACTCAATGTGAAATTCACTTCAGAAATTAAAATATGTTACAAGCATATTTGAACTAGGCTAAAGTTTATATATTTCCCATCGCCGTTTTGTCCTACTACTTACAAATGCATATAAAGTTTGCTTCCCAGTCTTATGGTTTCAGGTTCAGTCTCACTGCATGGCTAGGGACAAGTGTCTTCTACTATAATCCGGAACCGACCAGAACTTTGTGAATGGATATGGTGGACGGAAACTGAAATAAGCCTCTCTTAAATGTATATATAATCGTGTGAGTGTGTGCTACTGTCCCCTTGCTTTGACAGTGTGATAAAGGCAAACGAGTGTCACTGGCATATAAGCATTGTCTTCCATTTCCAATCCTCCGTGAAAATATGTGTGGCCAAGAGAAAATATTACTTTACAAGGAAACAAGTACATGTTGGCGACAGGAAGGGCATCCTGGTCACTCTCAGTAATTTCCTTTAGCTCATCTTGATATTATTTCCAGTAGGCAACGGTCCTAGACTTATATAAAAAGAAAAAAAGAAGTAGAACATAGTTGTGGCTAAAGTAATTTGCATAATTTAAGGAAAAATGACCTGAAAGATGTACTGTCACAGAGGTCAGCTGTCCTGTTGATGCGAATATCTCTTTGAAAATCAAAGAGAAAGAGAATATCTATGAACAACTACTACGAAACCTCTAGCTTTTATATCCGGATTACAAATTTACATTTATACCAATAATAATTGCAGCACATTGTTTTGTGATAAAATGCCTAACTGAGAGTTTGGAATAGCTTGGATTTTCAGGAGAAGAAATCATCCCACTAACTCGCACATTACACATACAATCTGTAAGTGGAACAGTAAAAATATGTAAAATTTTCTTATGTTTTAAAAGTATCATTGTTTTTGTTATCTTACATTCTAACGATGGGACTTTGTACCTTCTTTAAAAACCGGCTACTTCCTTAGAAGAAGAACACACACACACACACACACACACACACACACACACACGC
>NC_068983.1:147656033-147657578 GCF_001194135.2 Octopus bimaculoides | reverse complement strand
TGGCTGTGTGGTAAGTAGCTTACTTACCAACAACATGGTTCCGGGTTCAGTCCCACTGCGTGGCACCTTGGGCAAGTGTCTTCTACTATAGCCTCGGGTCGACCAAAGCTTTGTGAGTGGATTTGGTAGACGGAAACTGAAAGAAGCCCGTCGTATATATGTATATATATATGTGCGTGTTTGTGTGTCTGTGTTTGTCCCCGCAACATCGCTTGACAACTGATGGTGGTGTGTTTACGTCCCCGTAACTTAGCGGTTCGGCAAAAGAAATCGATAGAATATGTACTAGGCTTACAAAGAATAAGCTCTGGGGTCGATTTACTCGACTAAAAGCGGTGCTTCAGCATGGCCGCAGTCAAATGACTGAAACAAGCAAAAGAGAGTAATAGACAATATATATATATATATATATATATACAGGGTGGAGAAAGAAATAGAGAGAGAGGCAAGTCAGTATTATAGGAATAGAACTACATGCCTAAGAGTTTATACAGATTATATTTTTTTGTTTAGCTGCATATGTGATTCAACAACCGAAAATTTTCGTTTATTGCGCTTACCAAATTGTACCTATTGATCTCTTGGGCCTTGAATCAAATCGCTTATGTAACCTTACAGACCAATAATACTTATATTCACGCGCGTGTGCGTATACACACACACACACACACACGTGCGTGCGCATATATGAGCTGCATGTATGCATAGGTATATATGATAGATAGGTGTTTGATAAATGCAAACTTAAACTCACTTACGCTTGTACTCACCGTACCTCTTTGTGCACTTACAGACGCAGCACACAAACACACACAATTCAGCGCGCTCGCGCCCCGGCACACACGCATACACGAGTACACACACACACACACACACACACACACACACTAACAGACATGCGCACGATGTACGCATGCATTTGGCACTTTCGAAAACGACTGCAATCGCAGGCGTTTTCGTTTTTATATAGAGATCGTATATTTTCTAATATCAAAACCTGCATCGGACGTCATATTACGTTTAATGCTGTTACACTGTTGTTGATTCTGTTTGATTTGTAACTTCCAACTAAAGACTTCCCGCCAAGAAAACCAACGACTCAGCTTTACAACTGCTTTTTGTTATTAGTTTACTTCGTGCCTTAAGGACAGTCAGAATATTGGTAGCTTTCGGTGCGAAATAATTACTTTGCCTTCGCAGGCTTTTGATTAATACCTCTTTATTTTCTTTAAGTTTGTTTCACTTTCTTTCTTTGAATTTACTCTTTTTTCGTTCTTTAATTCAGTGAAGCTATCGACCAGTCTGTCTTTCTATCTTTTTGTCGCTTGATATTTCTCACTTCTCTTTCTTTCTGGCCATACAGACTCACACGCATATACGCACACACACACACATTTACTCTTTTACTCGTTTCAACCATGCAGCTGCGGTCATGCTGGAGCACCATATATATATATATATATATATATACATATACATATATATATATATATATATATATATATATGTATATACATATATACATATATATATATATATATATAT
>NC_068983.1:147654440-147655839 GCF_001194135.2 Octopus bimaculoides | reverse complement strand
ATATATATATATATATATATATATATATATATAAATTGTAAATCCAAAAGAAAAGAATAACAACAAAACTACAAAGGATTCCGCGGTACACGTGTTTCAAGCTCTACATGTGTATAATATAATATAACATAATATAATATGTGCATAATCTACAATGTAAAGCTATCCTCAGCCGCAAAATTATCTATATATACGTGGCTATGTGGTAAGATGTTTGCTTCCCAGCCACATGGTTTCGGGTTCAGTCCCACTCCGTGAAACCTTGGGCAGGTGTCTTCTACTATAGCGTCGGCTGATCAAAGCCTTGTGGGTAGATTTAGTAGACGGAAGCTCAAAGAAGCCTGTCGTACATACGTATAAGTATATATTTATGCGTGTGTCTTTGTGTCTGTGTTTGTCCTCCTACCATTGCTTGACAATCGATGTTGGTATGTTTACGTCCCCACAACTTAGTGGTTCGGCATAAGTGACCCATAGAATAAGTACTAGGTTTACATAGAATAAGTTTTGATGTCGATTTTTTCGACTAAAAAAAACTTTAAGGTGGTGCTCCAGCACGTGTGCAGTCAAATGACTGCAAGGAGCAAACGGGGAAGTCCTTACGCTGCCAATCAATTTACAAGAAATAACAACCAAATCCTTTTCAAATCACGTCTTGCTCCCCCATTACGCTCTTAAAAAGTGAAGGATAGATTGAACAAAACGGTCACAGTTATAATGCTTACGATCATGGGTCTGCTCTTTCATACCTTTCTTGGAGCTAAACAAGAAACTTCAATACAACAAAAACAATAACAACAAATATACGGACTCCCTGAGCGAACATAATTAAATGAGAACACATTAGGGTGTTTCTGCAGATGACAGAGCAGCTTCGGCATTCACGTACATTGGCTCCAACTTAAAACTGAAACTGAACTGAGGATACCATTCTACAAGATTAACCATACCACTTACAATAACTCGTTTCTTTAGTTGTGGCTGTGTTCTTAAGATGCTTCCTTTGCAAATACGTCATTTTGGGTTCGATCCCACTACGTCGCATTTTGGGTTAGTGTTTACTGCTATAGCCCCGTGGGCAACATTTTATAGACTATGCGAAGACAGTTGACAAGACTGTTTCTCTTCCTTAGGGGTGCACAGTCCTTAAAAGGTATTAATCCTTAAGAACTTTTAGCGAAGGTTAGAACTTCGATACGAAGATAAGTTCTTTCCAACCGTTTTGGAAACCCTGAATAGGGCAATGGATGCAACACTTCCTTCTCTGACTGACCGACAAAAACATTTACAAAAAGGAGTCAAGTAGTCATCGAAACTAAGTCACGTTCTCAGCTCATCAATTCTCTAACAAATTTTTTTTTTTGACATCAACAATGATCGACGAAGGTAAAGGATACTG
>NC_068983.1:147642489-147652489 GCF_001194135.2 Octopus bimaculoides | reverse complement strand
TACATGATTATATGTATGTATGGATGTATGTATATATTTATATAAGCATATGGATGTGTGTGTGGTGTGTGGGGTATGAGTATGCATATATATATAATTCAATTTTGGGGGATTAATCGATATGCGGGTATTCTGTTTCAGACAATAAAAAAATAATCTAATGATTATATCTGACAGTAAACTCATGGTATCAGTTTGCACATCACGAAATAATACTTAAAGGATATAACCAAAATTACCAGCAGGGTATATAATATACTTCATTAATTATATCCTACTTTAGTTAATACTTATATTTATTAAATATGAAGGAACTACGCGTGTTTCAGTATTGGAAGATTACAATATATATACATATGCACAACTGTATCCCTATATATATAAACATATATAAATGCATATATGCAATCGTCATTTTACAATTATTCCAACAGCTAATTGGATCAACAGCTAATGAAATTTAAGAAAGAATATCCCAACACTACCAGACCTTTAAAAATCCCAATTTAAGTAAGTCTACAGGCTTAAGTAAATATATATAGGAATTAAAATCTAGAAGAAGTGATTACACTCTCAATTGGAGTATTATAGGTAGAGCCCACTCCTATATTGGGAATAAAATGTGTTTATTATGCATAGTCGCTTGCTTACCAACCGCATGGTTCCGGGTTCAGTCCCACTGCGTGGCACCTTGGGCAAGTGTCTTCTACTATTGCCTCGGGCCGACCAAAGCCTTGTGAGTGGATTTGGTAGACGGAAACTGAAAGAAGCCCGGCATGTGTGTGTATATGTATGTATGTATGTATGTATGTATGTGTGTATATGTTTGTGTTCTGTGTTTGTCCCCTCCCCCAACATCGCTTGACAACCGATGCTGGTGTGTTTACGTCCCCGTAATTTAGCGGTTCGGCAAAAAGAGACCGATAGAATAAGTACTAGGCTTACAAAGAATAAGTCCTGGGGTCGATTTGCTCGACTAAAAGGTGGTGCTCCAGCATGGCCGCAGTCAAATGACTGAAACAAGTAAAAGAAAAAAAAAAGAACTGAATTTATGAAACTACCACAGTCTAGAGACGAATTACTAAACACACATCATGAACGAAAAGGGAAATGTAGGCACCGAAGTAATTTTACATTTAGTAAAATGAAGTACTGAACCCCCAACCCCTGAATCAAATAACCACATAATATTAAACGAGGACGTCCTGCAAACCCTGGCGGAACAAAATCCCATTGTAACTGTTGAGGAACTAGCAGAGAAACTTGGATTTGGTCATTCAACCAATCGGAGATACTTGCGTGTCATCGGAAAAGTTAGCAAATTGTGTCAATGGGTTCCTCACAAACCTTCCGAGAGTGAATGTCTGCTCTTTTATGCGGTCATGTCTTACGAATGAAACTATTTTGGACAGAATAGTGACTGGTGATGAGAAATGCGATCCCTATAGAAATGTCAAGCGCAGAAGACATTGGGTAGGGAAAGGAGAAACACCGGCACCCCAGGCTAAATAAGGTCTTTACCCACGTAAGGTATTGTTAGCTCTTTGGTGGGATATGAAAAGTTTAGTCCACTTTGAACTTTCAAATCCAAACCAAGCGATAACAAAGGAGATCTGCTGTGAGCAGTTTGAGCGGCTTAAGTGAACGCGAGAAGAAAATCGACCATCTTTGGTTTGAAGATGAAAGGTGTTCTTCCATCAGTACAATGCTCGGCCACATACAGCGAGGATCACATTCCAAAGGCTGGAGCAGTTTCAATAGGAAAAGGTACCCCACCAACCATATTCACAGGACCATGTCCCATCTGATAATCCTTTATTCCACAGTCTTCAAAATCATTTTGACGGAAAAAATATGAATTCTGTAGATGCGGTCAGAACAGTACTGGAGAAGTATTTTTCGTCACGGACAAATGAATTTTGGAAGAGGGGCCTTGCAAGTGTACCAGAAAGATGGAAGAGCATTGTAGAAAATGAAGGAGAGCATTTTTAGATTAAAAATAACTTTGTTTATCTTAATTTTGAAAAATAAAATTATAAAAAACCGCATTATTTATGGGATGACCCAATGTATGTATATCTATACACTTAAATACAGAGGTATACATGTATGCACATATATACATATATAGATATATGTCTATGTACATATATGTGTATGTATACATATGTATTGCATTACGTATGTTCCTTAATTCCGGAAAGCCTGCAATTGCCAGCGAGATATGGAAAGTCAATTATTCCCGTCTCTCTAACTCATTAAGCGTGCTCAATTTTCATTACCATCAGCAGAACTGTCAATGGTGTAGCAGCGACTCATGTGTGTTTTAAAGTTTAGGCAGGGATCAACTTTAGCTGATAAGAAATCAGCACCTACTAATCGTCTTGAGACAAAAATTCATGTTCCATTCATGTATTTAAACGAACAATCATTTATAATTGTTCTTGTCAGCCATAATATGGTGCTTGTAAATCTATTTCCAGAGAAAACGTTAGATATTGTAAAGTGCATTTTTGTCTGGCTGATCCTGTATGATTTAACAGAAGCGAAACAGGCGACGTTGGATTATACTTAAAGAAGTTAAGCCAAGAAACAGACAAGCAGTAATTATCACTTAATGCTTGTGTGATCGTAGATGAAAATAATTTGTACAAAAACACACACAACTAGACACAAGACATAAATAAACCCATATATTCACAAATTCACACATGTAGATATACAACATATACACTGTGTTTGAGGGAAGTGTATAAATATTTGTATAGATTTAGATATACTTGAATATATACGTGCGTGTGTGTGCATTTGTGTGTGCAAGCGCGTGAGTGCATGTGTTTTTGTGTGTGTGTGTGAAGAAAAGTAGAATGTTTAAAACTTTTGAGACTAAGGTTTCAACAGCGTTCATATTTCAGCCTGTCTGGTTGTAAATAGGCGCCCTATACATGATTTAGATCGAGATACTTGGCAAATGCTTTCTGCTGTACGAGAGTTAGCTGAAAGGTTCATACTCTGAACAAGATACTCTCATGAAATTTAACTAAATGAGGGTGATCCTTCAACATAGTCCTTCTTGTGGTCCACACAGTTCTTCCATCGGTGTTGCTGTGCTTGAATCCCATTGGTGAAGAAGCTTTCTTCCTATTGGTCAAAAAAGTCATCAACGGAAGGTATGACGTTATCATCGCTGCGATAGCGGTTCCCAGAATTCGCTACTAGATACTGTTGAATTATTCTTTGAACACTCTGGTCTGTGTTTTCCTGGAATGAAACAAAGTAATTATTAATGGGAAGTGTTGATATTAATGTATGCAATATTTCACTGCTCTAGTATCACTCCTTCTTAGTCAGCCTATGAACTTTCAGCCAACCCTCGTATTTTCGGGTTGGATCAATGCTTTGTAAATGGAAATTGACTGGTGCTAAACATACTGGCGCAATACACAAACACATACATATGCATGCACACAGATTCATTGATATGTGTGTGTAAGTTCATTCATATCGCTTTAAAACGAGTTGAATCAATTAGCTATACGATAAATCAAGCTTAACAAAATATATGCCTAACTGAAAAATGTACAGATGTTGATATCGTCAACTTAACACCCTTCAGTTGAAAGAACACATAATATTTCTTTTTCGCTGCACCATAGAACTATGTCTGTTCTGTCAAGTTTTCTTATAATAGAAGCTTTGTTTTGAATGGTTCACCAATATTGTGTTAGAAACTAAGAATGAATTTGACGTCAGAAATTTGTTTATATTTAAACAATGGCGTTACATATGGTTTTAGTAATAACCATGTCACTTGATGTCATTATTTGCATCATGTTCATTATTCATTTTATTAAACTCTATTTTGTCCTTATATCCCGCTTTTTTAAGCGCTAAGTTAATATATTTTTTGTTGAGTTTGAAAATATCTTCCTTAGATATTCCTATGGAAACGTTTGTCATGAGTGTCTTTGTTACTGATTTGGGAGGATTACTACTAATGTTTACATATTTTATGCTTTCATTAGATTTGTGATAATCCTATGTTTTTAAAAAAATTAAAAAATTTCTTTCTACATTTTTCAATTATTCTACTAGGAGTATTTACTATTGTAAAAAGTGCATCATCGTCATATGGACCTCCTGATATTTCTGGGAATCCCCTATTTAGACAAAATTAAATATAAATCCCTATTAAATCTGTAACTTGCACCGAATATATAGAACCCCTGGTTATGTGAAACATATCCGGTCTATCCGCTCTTATCCAATATTTGTTCTCAAATTTTACAATAGATTTTCTAGTCGCTAAAATAACATGTATTTCCTCCCTAGTTATTTCTGAATTTTTCTTTGCAAATATTAAGTCTCTATTAGGTAGAATAGAGTTAATGGAATCAAAATAATTAGATATGTCTATCTATATGAATTTAGCCTTTTTTATTTTGAATTTCAATGAGCCAGTTAATGACTTCATAAGAAATGGACTAAAGATAGAGCTTCATTATGCTCCTAAGGTTTGGTATATATTTATTTATGTACTTACTAATTTTACCTAGGTCTGATTTAGAGGGAGATATGTCTTACAGATAGTTTAGTATCAAAGTTAGGTTTGTGGTCCTTAAGGTTCATTCTTGGTATTTAAGTTTATGACGTTCTGAATTATCTTCTAAATTATATCTTTGCATAATTTCTTTTGCTTGAAGGTTTAGTTGTTTCAGGTTTTTGGAATTGGTGACTTTAAAGTTTTTTTATAATTTCGTTCTTTAGAAGTGATTGATACATTGTTGTTGGCACTCCGTCGCTTACGACGTCAAGGGTTCCAGGTGATCCGATCAACGGAACAGCCTGCTCGTGAAATTAACGTGCAAGTGGCTGAGCACTCCACAGACACGTGTACCCTTAACGTAGTTATCGGAGATATTCAGCGCGACACAGTGTGACAAGGCCGAACCTTTGAATTACAGGCACAACAGAAACAGGAAGTAAGAGTGAGAGAAAGTTGTGGTGAAAGAGTACAGCAGGGTTCGCCACCATCCCCTGCCGGAGCCTCGTGGAGCTTTTAGGTGTTTTCGCTCAATAAACACTCACAACGCCCGGTCTGGGAATCGAAACCGCGATCCTATGACCGCGAGTCCGCTGCCCTACCCACTGGGCCATTGCGCCTCTGATTGATACATAGAGTAGTTTAAATGGTATAAGTTACCCGTTTTATCTGCATGAACAAGAATTTCATCTTCTTTCCAAATCTTTTTAAAGTATGAAGTTTCTGAAGATATGTGTACTTCCTAAGAGGGAACTTACGAAATTTAACATTTTAAACAATTCTCCATAGTTCATCATCGAAAAATGCTAGATGTTGGTTTAGTAAAGGATATTTTCTAATTTTAAAAATAAGCTGTAATTTATCATCCATTATGGTTTTATCGTGAGATTCCTCTTTTTTTCTTCTTGAAAGTAAGCCTTCTGTCGCATACAGTGTATGTAAGAATTTATTTTAGATATTAGGTCCTTTATATGTTCTTGGTAGGTGGGAGTGGGATGTCCTTTAAGGATGCTTCAAAGCTTATCTTCCCCACATTCTGGTAAATCGTTTTGATAGCTCGTTGGAGGACGGTAAATTTTTATATTGGTAAGTAATAAGGGATTTCTCCAAACGTTTACCGTTTTAAAAAATTTGTTAATCCCAACGGTTCAGTTAGTTTATTCCAAATAGATAACCTTTAAATCAAATAGGTTTCCTGGAGATTTTAATATAAATAATAATATGGAGTATGATGAAATAGCATCTTGTGTATTTTAATTTACATTTTGATTTAAATACAGCTTATTACTGACATACATATGTCTCTATTACATCGGTTAGTAATTGTTGCATTTGCAACTTTGTTATGATACCGGTGTCGTTTCTTTAGGGACTTCACTGTAATATCCTTTCAGATTGAACTGGTTAGAGTTTTATGTTAATTTTAGTATTGCGTTGAATGAAGTGGTATTAAACGTTAATGTGTGTGTGTGTGTGTGTGTGTGTGTGTGTGTGTGTGTGTGTGTGTGTGTGTATAAATATTTACAAGCACATAAAAAGTATGAGAGAGAATGAAAGAGAAAGAGAGAGAGAGAGAATTCACATCATTGTCATAGTCATAAACAGTCCACAAGCGACGCCTTCAAACAACTACCAGATATGTAAACGATATCAGAAAATCTTTGAATTATTTATATTTTTCTTCAATTGACTTAAATACGAGTGCTTGTTTGCCGATCAGATATCTAACTCCTAAATCACAGCACGTTTCACATTTTTCGATAATCTCACATGCGAGTCGTACCTTTGACGATAGATAAATATTAAATCTTTTGATTTTATCTCAGAGACGCCAGCTGCTACTCATTCTCTGTTCTCTTTATTTCTTCTTTGCACCTTTATTTCTGCTTTTGCTTTTAATTACTCATTCAAGAGCAGAATATTGGCACAAATCTTTGGGCTGCAGAATAAATACTTGGCCGTATTTAGTTTTTGCCATTTTGTGTTCTTAGTTCGAATCCTCTCTTCAAATTAGTTTTGTCCTTCAAACCTATGGAATACTATACTTCTGCATGAAAAACATTAAAGCGTCGGAAAGCATTTTTCTTTTTTTTTTTTTGTATATATATATTTCATTATAGATTTCCTACATGTCAATCAGTCATCTACTGCATTTCCAACATCGAGAGCAATAAGAGGTAACCGACCTTTGAAAGCCACACACTTACATGCACTGTCGCATATAGATACGTCACACTCACACACACATTTATATATACACGAAATTGAAGCTCTAAGCAGTGATGTGTATAAATATAAACTTGTCGCTAGTCCAAATATGCTTGAGACATATTCGAACCCCTAAGAAAGCCGTTCACTATACTTTGTTATAGAGGAACTTTCTCGCTGTAGGCAAATAGGTGTGAACACAATAAATCAGTCTTAAGCGTTCTATAACCAGACTGGTGGTACCATGCATTTTGGAGTAATCCCCTCCCAGCATTAGATACTGGAATAGAGAGGTGTACTGTAACTGGTTGCGCTAATCGGCGGACTGGCCGTAATAGAATACGAAATCGATGTACTAAGCACTGATATGTATAAATGTAAATTTGTTACCAGTTCAAATATGCTTGAAGCACATTCGATCCCGTAAGAAAACCATCACTGTATTTTGTTATGGAGAAAATTTCTCGCTGTAGACAAATACGTGCAAACGTATCAAGTCAGTTGGAAAACTAAAACTAAAAAGAAAAAAAATGCAGAGAAAAAATTGTAATAGAAGGCAGAAAGACAAAATTTATATTTTTCACTAACCATCTTTAAGTGAACGACCTAGTCATGCTGGAATAAAAAGGAAAATAAATTGAAATAAAGTAAATTAATCTTTCATAATATCACATCTGGTGGTTCAAATGTTTCTTATTATAGAGATCACATAGTGCTGTATTTCGTTTCCTTCTGATTGTTGACAGCGGTGACCGGTTAATAAAATTGAAAGCTTATAGGTATTTTGGTGATGGGAAGAGGGACAGCAGTTGTAGCAGCTAGGTTTCCCAGTTGCTTATAGTAGTTTTTTATCCAGCTAATAGTAGTGTTGGCTTATATCAGTCATCCATCTAACCACCAGTAATCGTCGTGGTGGTGCCAACAAAAATTAGAGTATTGTTAGAGGTGGTTGGCATTTTGTTATGAAAGATATTTCTTTGTTAATATGTTGGCATTGAATCATACTATCACTGTATTTGTGTGTCTTTAACCGACGAAATTCATTCAAAATAATGATGTATACTTAATAAAGATCATACCGATATCTATTGTAAAAGTAGAAATGTTTTACCACATACCCAAGTCCCATTACAATTCAACAGCCAAAGACTGCTTACAATCAAATTGTAGCTTAAGAATCATTCTTCAAGCAAACTTTTTGTCTTGGTCCTGTGGAAACCTGTTGGGCTATCAGCTTGTATTAAAATAGTAAAACTGAAGAGCTATTAAACAAAAGATGACACGTAAATAATTTTTATTTGCATAAATAAAATTTATCAAGTGAAAATTTGTCGAGTCAAATCTTCAATTGATCATGGATTCTGATTTATTTTGCTGGAAACCACAGGTTTTCCTTATTTTAGTTTTTGATTTATATTTCTAATATCGTTTCTCCTCATTTCCCATCATTTCTGCCGCATTTCTATTTTGATATGGATATGTTGAGCTTTCGTAACATCGTTTATATGAAGATAAATATAATTGTTACCGTACGTGAAATTTAATTTGACTTAAAAACCGTTTGAAAGAAAAATTAAGTTGGTTCATGATACAAAAGAACTTTTCTCTTTTGGATGATGAATCAATATAAAGAAACTAGCGATCACTTCATGTTCCATAGACTTCGTCTGAATGGAAAGAACGGTGATTGTTGGCCTACCTTTGATCTTAAGTTATGCTTCGCCAGAACTGATTTGGGTTTTAACAATAGCAACATAAATTAACGTGTCACAGAAAACATTACAAGAGTGCATTTTCCTTTCTTCTTTTTTTTTTTACTAGATAGAAACACGTTCTAGTTTGAATGAATGGAATGAAAGGTTGTGATCGTCATGCCTTTTTCTTTGTAGCATTAGTAACGTAATGGAAATAAAATGGCGTCAACTGAAAAACTGAAATCTGTACGTGTTGTCGGTTTATGAGGACATAAGTAAATTCATTCCACGACGCTTACAACAATATTAATGCATATAAAACTAGATAGTCATTTGTCAAGTTTATTTCGTGAGACGGCTAAAACCCAAAACGATTATATCTTTGCTTTTGTAATCTGCAAGGGTAATTAATACACTTCTATGTAATCTGTACATGAAAATATATTTCATCAAAACAAAAAAATATTATTTCAGTGTTTATATATTTAGAAAAAGTTTTTGGTCATTTGTTTTCCTACTCAGTTTTATATCGGCGGAATATAAATGCTATATTTGTATTGTGCGGGACTGAACAGAATGTGAGGAAGAAGAAAATTATCGGCTGTTAAATTCTCTTTGTTACACAAAACTAACTTAAATAAAATGACAACAGACACTGGAAAACAACAACAGTGAGAGATAATGGGTTTTTAGGGATTAGATAATGTCATTTGTCTACTCCTCTTGTATATGTGCAAAATCAAATCAGGAATAAGGTTTTTGTTTTTCTTTTTTCTTTCTTTTTTCTCCTTATCACGAAGATCAAACGGGTATCAAAGGAAGGCAAAAGAGCTTTGATCTTTTGGGGGATGACGAAAAAAAACAAAAAGAACACGTAGGTCACGTTATCTCAAACATTTGTTGATATAAAAGAAATGGTTTATACATTGATATTATTTCATTTCATTTTGTAGTTAAAACCTTTTAATAAATCGTAAATATGGCCTCATCCGGTTTCACTTTTAAACTTAGTCTACGATCTTGTACCTACATGAATAAAACTAATGATATAAAGGCAGTTTAAACATACAATTTGTGGTAAATATCTCTGTGTATTTCTAAATTATGCTTCAAGCATTGCTTCTTTGTTTCATTTTTCATTCAGCTTATACATAGTTAAAATTAATCTTTGAAAATTCTTGGATGATTTAATTAAAGCATTTTTTTTTTAAAGACCATGTTTTCAGATTTAGATTTCATTTCAAGAGATCCACATGGTTGGAATTAAGATGTGAATAATAAATACGAATTTAAGCTCAAAAGAAAAATCAGGAAAGAGTTACATTGAATTTTTACATTTTGCAAAGGAGTATGGCAACTAAATTCAGTTAGCTATTATATATATTCTCATTACAAGTGACAAAAGCAGTATTAGTGCAAAATATTATTTTGTGCGTCATTCAAAGCTTGAAAAACTGCTTGATAACTATATACGCATACACACGCGTGCGGGTGCACACACACACACACACACACACACACACACACACACACACACACACACACACACACACAC
>NC_068983.1:147640654-147641873 GCF_001194135.2 Octopus bimaculoides | reverse complement strand
TATATATTCTTTTACTTGTTTTCAGTCATTTGACAGCGGCCATGCTGGAGCACCATCTTTAGTCGAACAAATCGACGCCAGTACATTATTTACATTATTTATATTATTTACATTTGACGGATATTCACTCCACAATTGCCCACGAGCATATGGCGTAGTGGTTAAGAGCGCCGGCTACTAACACCAAGACACCGAGTTCGATTCCAGGCTGTGACCTGAATAATAATAATAATAATAATAATAATAATAATAATAATAATAAATGATGATGATGATCCCGTATTCTTGAATTATGGAGTGTATGAACCTATTTGGTATTGCATCGAATGTTAAGCGATTGTATGGCGAATTGGAGGACGGACCTGGCAGCATACAGAAGACGTTTAGGGACAGTAGAAATTAGGAGGGGCATCTTCCAAGGGGACTGCCTGTTTCCACGAATGAGATAAATGAAAGATGGCTATTTGAGTAAGGATGCAAAACTTTACTCTCTTTCATGTAGTTCCCGCCCGTCAAATTTACCCTGGAATATCTCTTCATCTCAAACTTCGGAAATTCCACTTACCGCGGAAAGGTGACTGGAAACAAGGGTATTACTTAAAATTACAACCGGTAATGGGGCTCTTGTTTCGGAAATTTCAGGGTTTTGGGGAGTACGGAACTACCTGCGTGGCATTTTGAGCAAGGGTCTTCTACTATAGTCTCTTTTACTATGTAGCCTTGGACCGACCAAAGTCCTGTCAATGGATTTAATAGATGAAAACTGAAAAAAGCCCTTCGTATAAATATATGTGTGTATATGCGTGTGCGCCTGCGTGCGTGACTCTGTGTGTGTGTGTGTGTGTGTGTGCACGTGTGTTTTTGTGTTTATGTCAGTTCCCCTTTGCGCTTGACAACCAGGTTTGGATTGTTTAGGGACCGTAAGCTAGAGGTTCAACATAAAGGGCCGGCAAAATAAGAACCAGACTTTAAAAATACAATGGGGTCAATTTGCTCGACTAAAAGCTTTCAAGGTGATGTCCCAGCATGGCCACGGTCGAATGACTGAAACAAGCAAAGA
Source organism: Octopus bimaculoides (assembly GCF_001194135.2). Taxonomy (NCBI): domain Eukaryota; kingdom Metazoa; phylum Mollusca; class Cephalopoda; order Octopoda; family Octopodidae; genus Octopus; species Octopus bimaculoides. The sequence goes on along the minus strand of NC_068983.1, from coordinate 147,640,813 downwards.
ATATATATATATATATGTATGTATATATATATATATATATACATATATATATATAAAATTTATTTTGGTAAACCAGGCTAATTTTCTCACACTTAGAAGTTCCTTGCTATTGACGCTTGCTAAACGTACTCGCTGGTGTGTTTGAGTATACATATATAT
>NC_068983.1:147639533-147640316 GCF_001194135.2 Octopus bimaculoides | reverse complement strand
ATATATATATATATATATACTGTGTGCATGTGTCGCGTGTGTGTATGTGTGTGTGGGGTGCATGTGTGTGGATGTGTGTGTGTGATTGCGTCTATGTGCATGAACGCATACTTTATTTAAAAAACGCATGCACATGTGCATATGCACCTGTACACACGGTCATACGCTTACATACATAAACACACGCACATATACACACACATGTGCGCATGCACACATGCACACACGCGCGCGCGCGTAGATATGTATCTTTATCCATACACATATGCACATATACGTATACACAAAGACTTACATATACAAAAATGTGTGTTTGAATGTGTATTAAGACATGAGTTAATCAGACATTGATATTACAAGCGTTATCGATCCTCTAACAATCATATCGACATATTCATTAAACAATTATATAGCGAACACCGTTTCCTATTGATTAATATCGCCCAACTCTAGATTTATAGCTGTTAGAACTTGTTTTCCTTACATCTCGTATTGTTTTATCACAATATCAGTTTGTACACCACCCAGCTTTTAGTTACATACAAACCTTTTTGTGCATGCATAGATACACTCACGTACATAGATGCATGCATACATACATACATACATACATACATACATAATTGCATACGTTTTGTGTATGCCTATTCATGTGTGTATGCGTGCGCTTGTGTGTCCATGTATACACGCCTATACGTATTTATGTGCGTCTGGATGCATTTATGAAGTATAAATGTAATTATTTGTGTATGTATGCGTATATATATATATATATATATATAT
>NC_068983.1:147632358-147638395 GCF_001194135.2 Octopus bimaculoides | reverse complement strand
ATATATATATATATATATATATATAAATTGAAGAATGGAATAATATGCCCTACCCATAAAGAAGGAAGCGGGGCAGATGCTAAAAACTAGGCACCTATCACTCTGACATTACACATCAGCAAAGTCATGGAACGAATAGACCGAAAGAAACTAATTGCTTTCTTTGGTGAGAATAACTTGTTAATTGACACACAGCATGGTTTTTAACTAGCTAGATGTGGACATGATATAGCGTGACTTTACAAAGGCCTTGGATAAAGTTCACCATGAGATGATATGCCCCGAAGTGTGTAATCTCAGCATAGCCTGGAAGCCTGAAGAGTGGCAACATGACTTTTTAAAAGAGAGAAGTCAACCAGTGGTGGCCAGCGAAGCCACCGCTAAGGAGATAATAAGTGGTGGTCTGCAGAGCACTGTCTTAGGGCCACTGCTGTTCATAGTGACCTTCTAAGACATACCTTCAACTGTTATCCTTTCTAGCTATGCAGATGATACAAAAATCTCTAAGATACAAAACATTGGAAATATTGCGCACTTGCAGCGGGATTTGGATGCAATATAGTGGGGCTGAGGTAAAAAATAAGTGATCCAACACTCTGTCGCCGAGGGTTAAAGAACCTACGTCACCTTGTCAGCTTTATATAGAACAATTTCTTTATTACCCACAAGGGGCCAACATGGAGGGGACGCAGCCTTATATAGAACACCATAGAAAGCATCGACTGATTTCGAAAATGGTGATACACACACACACACACACACACACACACACACACACACAAATACACACACACGTTTGTATGTGTGCATGTCACTGTGCTTGTACCCCACCACCGCTTCACAACAGGTATTCGCTTGTTTACGGCTTCATAAACTAGCAGCTCGGTAAATGACTAAACAATAAGTACGAGGCTTCAGTCCAATAACATTAAAAAAGTGGTAAAACATGCACTTCACGAGTGCGACAAAAACGTTCTGTATGCACACATTTAATACCTGATTATTGGCGATTTGTGAAATTTTGTCGAACAATTGTTGCCGCACGTTGGACGAATGAGTTTATCAGATGAGTTCATCATAAATATCTCCTCGGTACCTTGTGTTGGCTAAGAAGTGCGTGCAGTATTCCTTATCTGACATTGAGAGTGAATGAGTGTGTAGTAAATGAGACTGAAAGACCTACACTTTCCTCTTAGACATGCCTTCATCAATTTTTTCAATTTCCACTTGGAAAAGAAAATAAAGGTGGAGAAGCAAAAGCTCTTCCACCCATCCATCAAATAGTTTGAAAGATGGGTGGGAGTGGGAAAGAGGCACTCGTAAAAAAGCTTGCACAGACCACGTACAATAAGAAACAGAACAACTATGATATACAAGTATGTTGATGCTATATATTTGTATAACATATGCGCTGTAATTATTTTCAGACATTAAAACACTCGCTCACACATGTAAATATATGTATGTGCATGTGTGTGTGTGTGTGTGTGTGTGTGTGTGTGTGTGTGTGTGTGTGTGTGTGTGTGTGTGTGTGTGCATGTGTGCGTGCGTGCGTGTGTTTTGTATGTCTGTGTGCGTACCGATATATATATATATTAATTAACCCACTCTACTGACAGATATGCGTGTGAATTTTTCGTGAATTATGGACTCTTAGACGGCTTACACACACTCACACACGCACACGCGCGCGCACGCATAAAAACATACATATATATATGCATACATACAAGCATATATATATATAGACATATACATATCTATGTAGATAGACAGACAGACGAAAGTAGGCTGAAAAGACACTTTAATAGAATGTGACCAAATGAGTTTTATTTTTCAACTTTGTCCCTCTTACGGTCCACACACTTAACTGAAACAAGTAAAAGATTTTAAAAATCCATTATCTATCTATCTATCTTGATTGATTGATTGATTATTAATAGATATGCATGCACGCATATATATATATATATATATATATATATATATATATATATATATATATAGATAGATAGATAGATATATATACATTGATACATGCATATTTATTTATTTATATTCATATAGACGCTCGTAAATATACATATTCATATATGCATATAAATACTTAACTTCATGTGTTTTACAGAAACGGATTTATTGCCTGACTCAGCAAAAGAACTGGTGTGTTATTATGTTGGGGCATGGCAAGTCTGTATTAAGAAATGTATTATATATTCGGAAGAAAATGTTATTATAAAATGGCTTCTTTCTACATTGGTAGATTGAGAGTCTCGTTGTAAATCATGAGAGTTTGGACATGCTCAGTGATAAGCCAAACCTATATTATAATGCCTTAACGTTATCATGTTCTTAGTGAATGTAGACAATTCTTCCAGATTTCTTTTTTTAGCTCTTGAATTGTTATTCGACCTGCAATCTTAATCAGCTAGCACAAGGGAGATTCTTTTGTTATCGAAAAAGTGATAAATTAAAGGCCTTCTGTCTTTCGTTAAGGAAATGAATGGCCGGGATACAAAGTCTCTGACGCTGATAATAAATGTGCTTTACATAAAAATTATTTGCTTCATATGAAATTAAATATTCTTTTATCCCCAAATCCCGCATAGTCTTGTGTAGCTTCGTGTATTCTCATGCAAGTCGAAGACGAGTTCTAACATCCCATGTGGCAGAATTACTGAGAAATCTCTGAATATGAAACCACTAATGCAGTGTTGAGTACTCATTCTCACTGTTGCCTGCAGTCTATATAGTCTTCTAAGTTATAGAAGTAATCATCTAAATATTTTCTCAAGCAGAATTTAATGTGGTCTGGGCAATATGAACAACAGCTGCACCAGCAAAAAAAAAAAAAAAGAAAGAACTCATCTCAGTCTAATGTAACAATCTCACTTATAAGCAAACCAAGACAGAATGAAATTCTTTAAAGCTATTGCCTTTAAAATGAAACCCTATAAGTAATGAGTCGAAAATCACAAGTAAAACACAGGTAAAACTCTGACGAGTATACCAAATGCTGAAAATCAATTATGTCATCTTTACTCTTTAGCAACAAATGCACAACATACATTGCAAAATATGTCTGGATTATTAATGCACGCCCTAGAAGGCTTTATTAAATCTATAAAATGAGTTTATGATTTATATCAGAAAATGCCTGAGAAATATCAACAAAAATTACATTATTCAAGGCTATTATACATAATGTTTCAGTTCACAAAATGTATATTAAAAAGCTTTTTGTACATGTCATTTAATGGGTTAAGTGCTCTAAGAAGATATTTACAAAAATGAAAAAAAAAAACGAAAACATTGTTTTATTGTCTTTAAAAGTTTGGGTGGCAAAGCAAACGGAAATTATTTTTGAATTTGGCACACAAAACAGCTTTCGAATAACCTTTCAAAAAATTTTTTTAAATCAAATTTTTTAAGTTTGGTGTTATCAGTACTAACAAAATCCGTTATTTTGGTGATAAACTTTTACTTACTCCATATTTTATGAATTTGTTTAATGTGATATGCTTAGAATATAGACGAACAAACTGATTTTTTATATTGCAATGATATCAGGCAATCACTGGAGAATGACAACATAGACATTAAATATCACCGATAGAATACTAAATACGATATATTTTGTAACATACAGTTTATTGCTATATACGCATGTGTGAGCATATATAAAATTTATATCTCCAGCATACAGGTGCAATGGTAGTATCAGAACTTTAGATAAGATGAACTTCGGTATATAGTTAAGTACCGTTACATCGCGCGTTCAAATCACTCTGAGAGTAATGTTAGTTTTACTTGTCTGTAATCACTGGAGTGCGAACTGTTCTTCAAAATGTATAGGTTTGGTTTTCTCATTCGATGGCATTACAATCGTTGTATTCACCGTGTTTATCCGAGGTTTAAATACACTTTTGTATTTTAGAAGTGATGTGAGTATTTGTAACCACTCTTTTGCATCTTTTGATTCCCTGTAGATCAAGTTTTCTGCAAAATACCTCAGTATTTTTTATAAGATCTGTTGCGTCAAGTTTTGGAATTATTGCATATTTTATCCATATTCTAAAAGTCTTATATAATTTTTCATGAGATTTCGTTGTGATAAATTTATTATTTGAATTAACTAGTGCAGTATTTCCTTGAATCTTTGCTGCATGTTTCTTACGTTTTTGTTTAAAACACCTGCTTGCCTAATAAAGTTTTTGTTTTTGAATCATTTGTACCCTGTTTTTAAATTCTATTTTTAGAAGGGGGTCCCAGCTGTTATGTCTAGAATTATTATGATACCAACTTCTTTGGTTTGTTGACAAGTTTTTAGTAGACTAAAACCACCTTATTTGATTTGACAGTCTATTGTGGTCTATTCGTCTATTGTTATTATTTGCAAGCGTTTCCTGGTAGTTGAGTTTGTTTTAGTATGAGTAATTGAGTTTCTGTCCCTTTTAGTTACATCTGCATATGACGGGTTATGGGTTGTCACCCTTTGATTATTCCTTGGCTTGACTTGTAAGTTATTACGAAAGGAGATATAGTTCCCTCTGTTGTTATCACTGTATTTTAACGAGTTTAATTTTGTTTTCTCTGTAGTTTTCACTAATCCCATTCCATAAATGATTTTATAGTCTTTTGATTACATATTATTCGATTCCAATATTTAAATTGATTTCGTTTCACCTCTTTTCACATTTTCCTCAAAGATCTAATTAATTTTCTCGTATCTTTCTATTCATTCGTTCGGTAAATTATTCCTGCATTATGAGATGGCTTTTTTAAAAAAATTGTAGTAGGATGATTTATAACTAATATTACTATCAAATAAAATGGTTGGCAATGGGCACAAAAGTCGCACCCACGTTTGCAACACTAGGAAGAAAATTCTATGCACGGTACGGAATTTTAATCAGTATTTCCAATGCTATTTCAAAGATAGCTGTAAAAAGTTCCTGGATGACTTTAATAATTTGGAACAGAAATAAGGAACGTCAGACATGACCCCTTAATTTAATCAATAGCATTAATGGAATGGTCTTATTCGCAATAGAAATGAATGAAAGAGAACTTCCTTCACGGGAAATTTTGATAAGTAAGGAAAGTGCAACTTCCACAGCAAGGATACAAACTCACTCAGACCTTAGATCTTACCATCCATCTCATATTAAGAGAAATATCCCGTTTAATGTAGCTAGACGTTTATGTACAATAGTTATAGACACAAGTAGAACAGAAAATATTTCTCCAGTGAAATATATCCGAAAAAAACACTTGGCAAATAATGCCGTAAACAAGGCAAAAATCCCTGACTTACGGAGAAATTTTCACAAGGAGGAGAAAGACCTGAGTAGAAATATTCCGTCTGTAGTCACCTACAATCTCAGAAATCACATCTTACACTCGGCCAAATAATAACTTCATTAAACCTTAGAAAAATAATTAAAGAGTCACAAATTATTAACAGCTAAATACAACAGCCAAATCTTCGTGAGTGAATTGATTGAATAACTTTAAAAAATGCAATTTATTGTTAATGCAAATACGAATTTCAAAATATTGTCGACAGTGCAATGAGGATTATATCAGTCAAAAATGAACAAAACTAATGGGACCAGTTAAAATGCATAAACAACACATAAATGATGCACTTGTTAGAAATGTTCCATGTAGTGAACATTTAAACGTTTGTACGAATGGGAATATATAAAGTATCCCCTCTATTCAAATTAGACCGAAAATGATCAAATACGAAAGACAAAAGTATACTAAGGAAATGATCTAACCCGAAACTAAACTGCTGGTAGTGAAAGCCGCTACTAAAAACAGTTATTTATAAGTGGATTACCTCATAGTACATGCATTTGAAAAGCTAAACACAGGAAAAAGTGCTTATATGAAATCTTTCTTCCATCCTATCTGTATTAATCTATCTCAAGCGTTTCTTTTTTATACACTTAATTAAGTTTTGAATTGAAATATTCTTTTGCTTAAATAGTGTGGCTGTACCTAGAAATGTCTTTTAAAACCATATATA
>NC_068983.1:147628817-147631698 GCF_001194135.2 Octopus bimaculoides | reverse complement strand
GCGTGCTTCGCAGGCGACTAGGGAGTGAAAGTGATAGAATGTAAGGAAAATAGCTGGATGAATTTTGTACAGCTTGGAGTGTATTCAGCTTGGAGTGTATTCAGCTTGGAGTGTATCTCAGAGTTGTCCAATTGTATTTATTGTATTTATCTATTATTTCCAGACAAGAAAATAAACGGATCATTCATTATTAATACTAATTTATACATCATCAAATAATCTCATTCACTCCTACTTTGTTACCTTATCTCTATTCAATTTATTTTCTATTACGCCCAACTATCATTTCTAGTTTGTTCTACTATCATTTCTAGTATTTTCCGTTATCTATCTTTTCTAGCTAAGGGCGAATTAATTACATTATATTATTAATGTTTCACTTACTCTGTAATCTATACAGATAGATTCTATTCTAGTTATCAAATTCTTTCCAATTATAGTTTTTTTCTAATCTGTTTGAATTTGTTTGTTCTGCTGTTCCTATATTCTCTTTTCTGACAAAAAAGAACTTTAATCTCAATATTTCATTACTAACGTTATTATTAGCTTTCCACCTACTCATGTGATCTGGTCAATTTTTCTCTGTTTTTTATTCTCTAATTCTATTATTCTCCTCGGTGTGAAAATAGCAAGGTGACCTCGCATCTTGACATAATACTTCAAACAAAGCACAGGTGACAATGTCAAGAGTTCGTACTTGTGCTATAATCCTCTTTTTCCTGAATGTATTTGCTGAAGTCTGATTTCAGCTACAGCCACAGTAGGGATCCTATTTATCAAAATCAAAATGAAAAAGAAATTAATCGTCGTCAACCATTTGTTTTAACTATTTTTTCCTCGGCAGCCAGCTACTCTTTCCTCTACGACTTTCAGTCATATATTCACACACTCACCATACTAAATGAAAAAGAATCGTATACAATCAAGCGCAGTCACAGACATGTATATACACATACTAAATCTGGTTCAAAACAAGACACCGAAATAACAGGCGTATATATTCTTTTTTTTTTTTTTGTTACTACTTTTAACCCAAGGATTGTGGCAACGCTGGAGCACTACCTGTATACTTCCTTCATTTCTACAGTCTTTTAATTTAATGCTGCTGTCCTCAGTTGCATTTCTTACCATGGCGTTGTCTCATCTAGGAACGCAGATATGGATTTTTCGATTTCATACTCCAGATTCAACTTTTTGAAAATTTCTACGTAGACATAGTTTAACATGCTAATTACAAAACGAATCTTTAAATTTTTTTCTTGTGAGAAATTCAGCCTATCATTAGCGTTGGATATCGGAATTGATGCTCACTCGTTATTTTTATTTATTTATTTTATTCTTGAAGACGCGTTTCCCTCGTAATTTTTTTTTTGTTGTTTGTTTATATTTCTTCTTTGTTATTTTGAGCGAAATGAATAAAATAAGCAACAACATTTGTTTTTTATCATTTTTAAGATGAGGAATAAGTGAAAGAAAATGAAATCATGAAACAAGTTAATTTATAGAAAACTGAGAAACAAAATAACGTAGGGGTGGTGAAATTCGGTTATGCACCGCAACACACACCGCATGTACTCTTTCTTTGTCTTTCTTTATTATTATTATTATTATTATTATTATTATTATTATTATTATTATTATTATTATTAATGTTCAGTAGTTTTATTTTTATAACGTGCTTTCACTTCACTACCGAGCGCAGCTCTGTGCGCCTTGGGTATGTGCTGTGGTTTGCTGTGGTGCTCTTATGTTTACTGTATTGAAAGTGTTTTGCGTAGAATGTGTGCAGTACCCAGTAGTGCAATATTCTGTATGTTATATATATTTGTAAGTCCTGGTGTTTTTGTTATGTATTTGTCTGAATATTTTTTTATTATACCTAAGGCACCTACTATGATAGGAATTGTTTCTGTTTTTAGATTCCACATTCGAGTTATCTCTATTTCCAGTTCTTTGTATTTTCTTCTTCTTCTTCTTCTTCTTCTTCTTCTTCTTCTTCTTATTATTATTATTATTATTATTATTATTATTATTATTATTATTATTATTATTATTATTATTATCATTATTATTACTTCGTAAGACAGTGTAGGTAGAAATGCACCGGAGTCTTTAGTCATTTGTCAAGTCAAAACAAGGACCTCAGCCAGATACCACTTTCCATAAGATGTGCGCTGTGCCCAATAAGGCTGCCTTTTGCAAGGCATCAATTTTGCACGGGATTTCCAGTTGCCTTAAGAAGTCTTGAAGTTTCAATGGGATTGAGCCCAACGCTCCGATCACCACTGGTATCACTTTTTCATTACCCTCTCGCATTCCATACAGTCTTGCCATTTCCACTTTCAATTCGGAGTACTTGGTGACTTTTTTCAACCACTTTACTCACAATATTCATGTCATTTGGTATGACTACATCAATGGATCTAACAGTATTTGTCTCTCTTATTCAATATGACAATATCCGGCCGACGGTATCCGTCTGAAAATCATAGTCCCAGAATATCGTTACTTTTTCATCCTCCTGCATAATTTTACTTGGTACATGCTCATATCAGTTCTCTGTAACTTCATATTGGTATTTACGACATAAGAGCCAATGAAGATACACACACACTTTTTCGTGGCGGCGCTCATTATTATTATTATTATTATTATTATTATTATTATTATTATTATTATTATTATTTTATGTTTGACTTTTGTTTTGCATTTGTACAAGTTGGATCCAAGTCTCACCCAGAGACCTCAAGAGACAACAAGTTAGAAGTTCATGTAGGTGTTATGCCTAGGGTACCATATATTTGGATTTGTACAGTTTTGTTCTAGTGAATGTTTAAGAAACCATAAGAAAATTATGTGTTTGCTTTAAAATTTGAGATCA
>NC_068983.1:147620226-147625944 GCF_001194135.2 Octopus bimaculoides | reverse complement strand
GTAGTAGTAGTAGTAGTAGTAGTAGTAGTAGTAGTAGTAGTAGTAGTAGTAGTAGTAGTAGTAGTAGTAGTAGTAGTGGTAGTAATATAAGAAATATTGATGACAGATGCGAATAGACACGCTGTGTGATCAACATACCTGTAACTTGCTGAAAAGTAATCAATAATTTCTTCTTAAAGAAACTCCCCCACTTCAATAATATAGATTATACGAGACTAAAAGTGATGTACAAAGATAAGTTCAACATTATAACATTAGTAATGTAAGTGAGTTAAACGATTTCCTATGGGCTTTCATAATCACACAAGAAAAAGTGTGGCTAAATAAACATTGATTAATTACAAAATATAGTAGTAAACAATATAGAAAAATTGAAAGAGTAAATGAAAGGCTAATATACGTTGTGAGCCAAGTAAGATAGCCAAGATAGTTTAGAAAACTATATGTCCCGTATAAAAAGTAAGCATAACAAAACAAATAAACAAAAGGAATTCTTCAAATATTTAAACCAAAGATAATCTGCCATAATAGATTTTTCGGAATTTGAAACATACCCCCAAAATATTCAAGTCCATAAGGGAGTACTTTATATAATCGCTTTATGTATTGAAATGAAATTGGTCAAATTTTCTAATCGTATCCAATGTTTTAGAAAGAATGAATGATGCATTTACTAATGTAGTCTAATGTAGACTGAAATTTTGGCAGGATTGTCATGGTTGGGATACCTTTGATCATAAAACTTCGTGATGAGCGCCAAGATGAGGAATAACCAATAACCAATAAGGAATGTTGCATAGGGCAATATGCAGTGACAAACATTTTGAAAGCTCATTTTCAAAACGAAGCTTAGCGTAACAAAAATAAAAGCTCATTAGAATACTAAGTGGAATAATAAGAACTGAAAGACCATCTCCCCAGGACTTTACAGTATTTGATTTGAGATTTGCTCTAAACGAATTTGGAAATCTTGAAAAGTTCTGGAACTGACATCAACAATTTTAGTGGCTAAAGTTTGACATAGTTAACGGCAGCTTTCATCACAATCATGAACAATCTATCTAAACAGCTTCTTAGCGGTAAGGTAACAATGACACCTTCCACCAAGAGAATGAAATAAAATTTTCTTTGTGGATGTCGTAGTTGACTCTTCCCAAGGAAAATGTCAAGATTCGATCTGCAGACTCTCTGAACGCTAGTTTGGGAGAAATCTGTTTTAATATATTCATTCAGGTGCCGCTCCCAAGTAGCAGAAGTCTGGGCTAGCCCCATCACTATCTTAGATATTCAGGCGCAGCTGTAGCTGTGTAAGTAAAAGCCTTGCCTCCCAACCGTATAGTGTTAAGTACTGTCCTACTGAGTAGCACTTTGAACAAGTGTCTTCTACTCTAGCTCCGAGCCGTCCAAATCTTGTGAGTGGATTTGATCGACGGAATCTGAAAGAAGCACACTCTGTGTGTGTGTGTGTGTGTGTGTGTGTGTGTGTGTGTGTGTGTGTGTGTGTGTGTGTGTGTGTGTGTGCATGTGTGTGTGTGCGTGCGTGTGTGTGCATGTGTGTGTGTAACTATGCGTATATGTTTGTGTTGTGTCCCTTGTACTCCACCACTAATTTGCAACCGGTGTTGCTTGTTTACGTCCCCGTTACTTAGCGGTTTGGCAAAGCGACGTTACAATAAGTACTAGACTTACAAAATCAGTACTGGGGTCGATTTTCACGACTAATACCTTCGAAGGCGGTGCACCAGCATAGCCGCAGTTCAATTGCTGAATCATGTAAAAGAAAGATAAAAGAAAGATTCTGTCCTCTGGATGCTTTCATTGAGTCACAAATGCAAAGAACAATTTCAGTATAGGTAAAGCTTGTAAGAAATATATAGTCTAGCAGACATTTTGTAAAACATCTTGTAAATTGTAAATAATTTCATCGATTTTACTCTAAAAACACATTAAGCATATTGCACATGTTAGATATATTTCAACGATAAATTTAATTAATTTGCGTTGAGAATAATTTCTAGTTTTATTACACCAACTTTAATTAAACGGACGAAACTATCTCTCTGTGATCCGCCTGTTTTTGTATGTATGTATGTTATGTATGTATGTGTCTATCTATCTATCTATCTATCTATCTATCTATCTATCTATCTATCTATCTATCTATCTGTGTGTGTGTCTGTCTGCCTCTCAATCTATCTATCTGTCTGTTTGTCTTTGTCCATCTCGTCTCCCCATCTATCTATCAGTTTAGATAAAAACATATTTATTTCTTAATCTCTTTCGTCCGTGTTTTTTGTCTTTCTCTTCCTTCTTAAATGCATTTATGAACAAATTGGCTCGCCAAGCATATTTTTAGTTTACTTGTTGAATATATAGGATGCCCATGATGTTTGCTACCCCTCCGAAAAGAGTGACCCTCATGCCATTGATGCAATGATTAACTGGTGCAGATCAGCACATGCATGAAAGACATGAAAAGAAAAAAAAGATTCCAGGAGAATTTTCTGAGAGGAAAAGACTGAACACAATGGTTACTGCAGTTCCAAGTGACTCGGACGCGTCAAGAGTGATTAGAGGCTGAAATACGAGTGAATCGGAGATGTCTGTGTGTTGCATGCACGAGACCAGCCAGATTCGAGTAACAGAGGTCATTATAGTAGCAACAAAATGGCAGAGATGAAACAGCACGCATGTTGGTCAGAGGTCGGAGTGTGTCTGTTAATGATGTAATACCAATTAGTCTAGCGGCCCCTCTGCAGATGCGACCCAGAGTGTGTGTATCTGTAGTAGCAGCACTGTCGCAGATGTAGGAGTAGTACTTTATTGTGGGTCTCATTTGAATTTTGTAGCATGTAAGCAACTTTTAGGGGATGAAATATCCCTTGGCCCTAAAGAAAAAGTCCAGTGTTTGGAACACAGTCCTAACGATATCAGGGATGTGTTTTCGACAGGTGGGCTCAAAAAGTGGCCTAGTGTGTCAACTATTGACTCGCAGTTTTTCTTTTGTAGGAGACAATCGTAAGGATTTATACTGTCAAATTTTGAAAGTTTGACTTACGAAAGTTTGACATACGAAAGTTTGACTTACGAAAGTTTGACTTACGAAAGTTTGACTTACGAAAGTTTGACTCGTACCTCGATTGAGATAATTCTGTTTTCTGTATTTGGAAGTTTGTTCTATAAGTTTGAATGCAAGAAACTTTTATGCAGTATGCATGCTATTGATGTTAGGCGTTGAGAGCTCATTTGGTGTTCATGCAAATGGCAGTAGTTAGATACATTAAATGCTTTGATCTGTTAAATTAAACTTGGTATACCTAGGAAAATTATGCTCAGAGAAAATAAAAATCTATCAGATGAACTGATATCTTTAATGTAACAGATTTAATGGATCTTGAAATCAAAGTCAATGAAATTATTTGGAATACAGCTTATAAGATGTTTTTAAAGCTGTCTGGTAGACTACATAATATATTTCCTATATTTTATATTTCTCTTCAATTTGTTCATTTGAAACTCAATGAAAGATATTAATGAGGCCAGGATGAGTTTGATATGCTGGAGGTCGGCTACAGGTTAAATAACGAACAACAGATGACAGAGTTGGAAGACGTTTATACGAAGATTGAAATTGTTCACTATTCCAATGGTGTAATTTACACTACACCTCTTCTATGAGTATAGCTCTCAGTCAATACAGCATCAACCTGTCACACTTGTTGTTGGTGTTGTTGGTACTCCGTCGCTTACGACGTCGAGGGTTCCAATTGATCCGATCAACGGAACAGCCTGCTCGTGAAATTAACGTGCAAGTGGCTAAGCACTCCACAGACACGTGTACCCTTAACGTAGTTCTCTGGGATATTCAGAGTGACACAGTGTGACAAGGCTGACCTTTTGAATTACAGGCACAACAGAAGCAGGAAGTAAGAGTGAGAGAAAGTTGTGGTGGAAGAGTACTGCCAGAGCCTCGTGTTTTCGCTCAATAAACACTCGCAACGCCCGGTCTGGGAATCGAAACCGCAATCCTATGACCGCGAGTCCGCTGCCCTAACCACTGGGCCATTGCGTCTCCACTACCTGTCACACTAACCGTAAGGTAATGTTCTCTAAACTCAAATTGCAGACGTTTCAACATGAATGCTTATGTGCGCGTGTATGTGTGTCTGTGTCCGTGCTTGTCTCTGTATGTGTGTGTGTGTGTGTGTGCGCGCGCGCGTGTGTATTCAGCCAGAGAATTAACATACGAAAAACGTCATGTTTGGTACATTTTTCTCTTTCTATTAACTCTCCATTCTTTTTCTATTTTTTTGTTGTCACTTATAAAGGGTTTCAACCAAAATATCAGATTGGCTTTATTTCTGCCTTTGGTGTGTTTCACTGAACACTTCTTTGTGGATTTTTCGCTTTATATTTATACGCTTTTCAGACACGTCCTTTCAATGATCTCACGTCACATAATATCTTTTTCTTTGTTTGCTGCCTCATAGTATGTCATCTAACTCATGTTATTTGCGATTTTTATCTATCTATCTATATATCTATCTATCTATCTATTTATCTATCTATCTATCTGTTTATCTGTCTATCTGTCTGTCTGTCTGTCTGTCTGTCTATCTATCTGTCTATCTATCTATCTATTAAACTGCTTATATACGAATATATAAACATACGTGTATTTCAATATTTCACCGGACGATCTTCTCACGGATAGTTACGAAGAAAAGATATTGATAACCGAAAAGTCTATTGCTCTAAAACACACACACACACACATATACATATATTTGTGTGTATGTATGCATGTATATGAGAGAATAATGTGTATGAAAGAGAGCGAGAGAGAGAGAGAGAGAGAGAGAGAGAGAGAGAGAGAGGGCACGTTGCCTAGTGGTTAGGGCGTTCCACTCATGATCGCGAGACCGTGGTTTCAATTCCTAGACCGCGTGGTGTGTTGTGTTCTTGAGCAAAATACTTCATCTCACGTTGTTCTGCGATCACTTTGACACCCGACGCGTGGCACACAATGCTCCAGTTCAGACAACGTTCATTTGATGGAGAGAGTGAGCTAATAATGTATGACACATACATTTGACCACTATAAACAAATCATTTGTGCAGGTCGTTCTGCAATAGCTGAACGCTCATACATCGTCTTCAACGGGGGAGACCATCATACGTGTGTGTGTGTGTGTGTGTATATACATATATGTAAATATATATGATATATATATTAGGTCGTCAAGTATGAGATTTATTGTAAAGTATATGGTAAAATTTGACTGCTGCTCATTTTGCACCATTATTATATTGTGACAATCTTTATTTTTTGTTAGAAAGCTGACACATCTATTTCTTTATTCTCACTCATTTTGCACTTTATAAAGTATTTATAAATCGTTTTTTGATACTTTTGCTCGATGCTGAAGCATCGCCTCTAGTCAAACAAATCGACCCCAGGACTTATTCTTTGTAAGCCTAGTACTTATCCTATCGGTCGCTTTGCCGTACCGCTAAGTTACGGGGACGTAAACACATCAACATCGGTTGTCAAGCGCTGGTGGGAGGAACAAACACAGACACACAAACACACACACACACACATATATCTATCTATCTATCTATCTATCTATCTATTTCTCTCTCTCTCTCTCTCTCTCTCTCTCTCTCTCTCTCTCCCTCTCTCTCTCTCTCTGTATATATATATATATATATATA
>NC_068983.1:147619214-147620010 GCF_001194135.2 Octopus bimaculoides | reverse complement strand
GCTTCTTTCGGTTTCCGTCTACCAAATTCACTCACATGGCTTTGGTCGGCCCGAGGATATAGTAGAAGACACCTGCCAAAAGTGCCACGCAGTGGAACTGAATCTGGAACCGTGTGGTTGGGAGGCAAGATTCTTATCACCCAGCCACGCACCATATACACGTGATGGCTATTAATCGTTGTTGCGTATGACTACATTCTGTGCTAAAGTGACAGAAGTAGTGCCTCCCTTTCCTAGTCTCCCATGATGACGAAGCTATACAGAGAAGCATGGTAAGACAAACAATATTCCACCTCTTCATCACTACAGGCTCTCTGCAAATAAAACAACCGTGTGATCCACAGAAGAAACGTAACTGCTCGTGCCTAAAATATACCTTTTTTGCCTTTCAAAGAGAAGAGCCGTATAAATAATAATAGTTTCTATTTAAAATATTTTTATTTAATCAGTTTCTATCTTCACTTTGTTCGTTATTTCTTCCATTGTTTAATCTATTCTAACTGCACACTAAATCTACCTACATGCGGCAAATAAATGGGTTTCCGTCCTAATTTAGTTACCATCGAGTAGATATGTACGAATGGTTCTCAACCAGGTCCATATGAACCTTTGGGGGTTCATATAAGATTTTGTTGTTAAAAATTTATGTGCAATAAATTTGTTATACTTCTACAATACACAAAATATCTTAACAATTTTTTAATTCCTAATTGTTTTATATTTTCGATATATAAATATAGCAGGTTATATATACATATACATACATACATAAATACATACATACATATATATACAT
>NC_068983.1:147615789-147617560 GCF_001194135.2 Octopus bimaculoides | reverse complement strand
CAGATATGCACCTATACATACAGGTGGATGTCGGTATGCACATACCTGTACGTATATATGCATATACTCATTTACTATTTGTTTATACATATATATATGTATGTATATGTATGTATATGTATATGTATGTATATGTATGTATGTATGTATGTATGTATGTATATACACATATATACACAAACACACACATATACATACGTATATACATAGATGTGTATATATATATATATATCTAGAGAGAGAGAGAGGGAGAGAGATTGAGAGAGAGAGAGATATAGGCAAATATATATAATGTATATACGTATATACATATATATATATACATGCATAAATACATACCCATGTTTGTGTGTGCGTGTATGTGTACACACACACACACACACACACACACACACACACACACACAAACATATCTGGTATGTACACAGACAGCAAATCCACATGTAGTATTGTTTCAGTATATAGCAGAAAGGCCACCCGACGTAAACTGGTTAGCCTACTGTACGACTTGTTATTTCACTATTTGTTTGTCAACGGTGAATTCAGTTGATTGGCAATTGTTAGAGTGGGGTTCAAAATTCCTTGCTGCTTTAGTTACGCCCCTTTACATTCATTCTGAGTCGAAATTCCACTAATGTTGGGTTGTCTGATATTATTCAGCGGTTGATGGCAAGCAGTCACCCTCTATAGCACCCACCGCAAAAGAGACCGATAGAACAAGTACTAGGCTTCCAAAGAATAAGTCCTGGGGTCGATTTGCTCGACTAAAGGCGGTGTTCCAGCATGGCCGCAGTCAAATGACTAAAACAAGTAAAATAGTAAAAGAGTAATACAATTCTTAATATATGATTATAAAGATATAATAGTTTTTTTTTTAATATCGAATGATTATGAGGGTCTGAGTAAAATAGGAATCAAAGTGGTCCATAGGCAAAAAATGTCTGAGAATCAGTGGGCAAGGATGTCCTAAAACATGAGTAAAGACTCCCCCTGGTGACGTTTTTAAGTTAGTCATGGCTTGTGCCAATAATTACCAGAACCTATCTAAGTTAAACAATATATATATATGTTATGATTGAGGGATTGTTTCAAAATTAAGCGTAAGGCGAGCTGGTTTATGTTAAGGTGGGGGTAAGTTAGTACCCTTTATCCCAGAAATTGACTGCTAGTTATTTAATCGACATCAAATGAATGAAAGGTAAAGTCGACCTTAGCGGAATGAGAATATTATGTTCTGAATTGAAATCTCATCTTTCTTGCGTGAGCAGCGCATAAGATTTGAGGTGGAGATCAATAAAACAGAGTACGAATCAAGTACTGGAGGACCGACACTATCGATTTACCCACCACAACATTATTCACTTGTGCCTTAGAGATAATTGTTAAGGGACTGAAGGAAAAATCAGAAGTAATTAGTTTAGTTGGTCTTCGTTCAGTGACAAAATTTTGCTGATGTTAACATTTCTTTTTTATCCCTCAGGAGGCCAACAAAATCTTTGTGTATATATATATATATATATATATATATATATATATATATATACACACATACACATATGTGTATATATAAATGTTTGTGTGGATATATATATGTGTGTGTATATGTGTGTGTGCGTGTGGTGTACGTTTGTGTGTATGTGTGTGTGTGTGGCGTACATTTGTGTGTATCAGTATGTCCATGTGTGAGCATGTTTATAAATGAATATATAATTATAATATCATGTTATATATATGTATATTATATACATACATATATGTATATATATATATA
>NC_068983.1:147614827-147615600 GCF_001194135.2 Octopus bimaculoides | reverse complement strand
TATATTTGTGTGTGTGTGTGTGTGTGTGTGTGTTTATGTGTGTGCTTATATAAACATATAAATATATATATATATATATATATATACGCGCGCACATAACACCCACACACGTAGATATGTATGTCACCATGTATATTTGTCTGCCTGCCTGTAAGTGTGTATATTTGTGTGAGTGTGTGTTTGTGTTCGTGTATTTATACATACATACATATACGCATATTTGTTTGTCTGCTTGCCTGTCTGTAAGTATGTATATGTGCGTGTGAGTGTGTGTTTGTGTATGTATACATACATATACACATATATGTATGTCCTTAGGCTAATGTGTATGTGCTAATGAGATTTTGCGCGCGTGCTTAAATGTATGCGTTTAATACAATATACACATACATGCTCACACTAACGCACTCACAAGAACATATACATCGTACTCGATAGACATACGCATACGTAATGTAATGCGGTAAACATACATAAGTATAACACATCTTATGTATACAAGCACATTAACGTATACCTCACGAGAACAATTTCGACATGTTACGCAAGCGTATACCTGTATAATGCAGTACACACGCATATATGTATGTTATTGGGCAGCCCTGCGATGGGCTAGCCTTACTATGAAGGCGAATGTTGGCTTGGAGACCTGGCCAACAGGGTGGCATCTTTCGAAATCTCAAACGATGCGAAGCGCGATGTAACCAGTGATGTATAGCAACATTCGATATTCTGCTCGAAACTGTGACGTGTGTATATATATATATATATAT
>NC_068983.1:147611354-147614351 GCF_001194135.2 Octopus bimaculoides | reverse complement strand
ATATATATATATATATATAAACATATGTATATATATATATATATATATGTGTGTGTGTGTGTATAAAAGTGTATAGTATTTATACACAAAAGAGGCGTCCTGTAAAGGGTGGCTTTTGTGTATAAATACTATACACTTTTTATATATGAAAATATGTAGTCTATTGACTTTTATTACGCATACAACCGACTTGTATGAAATTTTTCTAGGTTTAATATTAGAAACATGATACGGCAGATAGAAGATACTGGACACTTTATTTATCATACCACTCTTTTCGACACATTCTGCACCGCTCTCTAATACACACACACACACACACACACACACACACACACACACGTATGTTTGTATGTATGTATGTATGTATGTATCCATCTATCTATCTATCTATCTATCTATCTATCTATCTATCTATGTGTATGTTTGCATGTATGTATGTATGTATGTATGTATGTATGTATGTATGTATCTATCTATCTATCTATCTATCTTTCTATCTATCTATCTATGTGTGTGTGTGTATATGAGGGCGTGCTGAAAAGTTCCTGGGTTTAGGAAAAAAAGAAAATTCTGGAAGATCTGTGTATTATGATTTTACTCAACATATTCTCCTCTCAGATTCAAACATTTATTGCAGCGGTCCTTCAGCTTTTTTTAAGCCCTGCAAAAGAACTCGGAGGTTTGGGCCTCTAACCAAGCCTTAAAGCCAGGAACTTCACGGCAACCCCTCAGGCGCAGGTGTGACTGTGTGGTAAGAAGTTTGCTTCTCAACCACGCGAATCCGATTTCACACCCACAGCGTGGTATCTATTACAGCCTCAGGCCATCAAAAGCCTGTGAGAGGATTTGATTGAGGGAAAGTGAAAGGAGCCCGTTTTATGCTCGTTTTATGTTGAGTGTATATACACACATACCACCGTATTCCTGTACAAAAATACCACAACGTACTAAAATGACACATATGCTCTCTAAAAATTATAAGACGCACAGATACATCTTCCATGTACATACCCATACATGGCCAGGAGTTTGGAAGTGTAACGTGAGGGATATATAAGTCGATTACATCGACACCAGTATTTGAATAGTGCTTTATTTCATCCACGACCCCGAAATGGTGAAGAGCAATGATGACCTCGGCATATTTGAACTCAGGACGTAAAAAAAAAAGAAGAAATACTGCTGATCATTTTGTCCGACGCGTTAATGATTTTGTCAAGACACGGGATTTTCATATTTACGCAAACACTAATGCAAGCCATACACACACATACACACACACACACACACCATATGCACTGGTGCTAATATACCACACTCACAATGTACCCATATAATATAAATGGCACGGCTTTCATAAACTCATTATGTGCCCGAGCACACACACACAGACAACAGAGCACTGTATACACCCGTAACCTTTACAAGTGATACTCGCAACAGATATAGTTTTCAAACACACACACACACACACACACACACACACACACACACATATACACACACACACACATCATGCACCACATACGCACATACCACACTACCACTCACACGCACACACATACATGCACAAACATATATATGCAACGAGTCACGCATATACACACGAAAGTGCTAACGTATGACATATACGGAGTATAAAATATAGCAAAATACAGCACACACACACACACACACACATACACACACATATACACACACACACACGTACACACAAACAAACAAACACAAACAAGCAAACAAGATATATACAGCGTCACACGCACGGTAACACAATTCACACACACACACTTCACACTTACACACACACACACACACACACACTTCACACTTACACACACACACACACGCACACATACCATTGTTTATGAACATAGACAACCACATTGGTTCATAATAAAAGACATCACACACACACACACATACATACCTACGTAAGACATATATAATTTACAAAACAGCGTATACGCACACTTTCACATTCACACACAGAGACGCACGCTTAAAGACAGCACACTGCATATACACGCAGGTAATTACAAACACACATACACACACAAAGAAACACACGCACACATACACGCTATATACACAAACAACAAAATCATACGTAAAGTCTGCTTTGACGTAAATACAAACAAAACACCACACACACACACTCACACACGTACACACACATACACTCACACACATGAACAAAACAACACACGTACACTCACACACACGCAGAAGAAGACACACGTACACACGTACACAAACCCGTGCATACTCGGACATTTACACACACATCACACAGACACACAAATAACAAACAATAACATACACACACACACATAAAACCACACACTCACACGCACACAACTACATACACAGACTCACACGCAACCACACGTGTAGACACAAACACACATACATAATAACACCAGTCAAATCACACGCACACACGTACACACGCTTCTTCTCACCAACGTTATTTTCACCAATGATAAGGCGGCGTTTGAGGCGTGTCTTAGACAACGTGGTACTGCTGGTTGGCCAATAGCAAATGTCCAGTCCGTTCAATTAATCGTTACCACCCATTGCCACGCTGTTCTTCTTTACATTCTACTTTTACTGTCGACCCCAAACGCGCTTAAAGCTTTTGAGTGTCCCCATTTTTCAAGCGACGCACTTACTATCAAGAACATGAGTGTTTTGAAGGGGTCTGCAAATTATTATCATTATCATTTTTTTTATTAATAGTTTATAGAAATAGTTGTCGTAGTAGTTGTCGTGGATGTAGAGACCTGCGGTGGCTGCGGCAGCGGTGGTGGTGATTATAGCAGTAGTAATAGTAATAGTAAATTTATTAGTGTAGTTATCATTATTATTATTATTATTATTATTATTATTATTATTATTATTATTATTATTAATATTTTGGTTATTTATTTATTATTTATTTATTATTTTTTTTTTTGAAGTCTCTCAGTTTACGTATTCTCGCTTACACAC
>NC_068983.1:147607761-147610800 GCF_001194135.2 Octopus bimaculoides | reverse complement strand
GGAGGAGGAGGAGGAGGAGGAGGAGATAGTAATGGTGGTGACGGCGGCGGCGGCGGTGGCGGTGATGGTGTTGGTGGTAGACGTGGAACGGCAGATTCAATTTTGATGAATTCCGAAACGACGACTACGGCGGCGGCAACGGCATCTATGTTGCACAATCATCATCATCTTCATCAGCAACAGCAACAGCAACAGCACCACCACCATCATCACCATCAACATCAACAGCAACAACAACAACAACAACATCATCACTCTCTCCACCATCCTCAACACAACCACCACCATCACCACCCCACGCACCACCACCACTCGCATCATCTCTCCCTCAGTAACAGCCCCACGCTACCCGCTTCTGCCGTCGCCGCCGCCGCTGCTCTTTCTAGCGGCCATCCACTCCACCATCACAATCACCATCATCACCATCATCACAACAACAACAACAACAGCAACAGCAACAGTAATAATCTTCACCATCCCCATCACCAACAACACAACTCACACAGGCAACAACAACAACAACAACAGCAGCAACAACAACAAAAGCAAATAGGTGGAAGCTCGACGGCCGCCATTAATACCCGGACTCACCTTGCAGCTGTTAACAATAACAATAATAATAATAACAACAATAACAATGCAACAACACCCGTAAACAATAACAGTAATAATTGTAGTAATAACAGTAGTAGAAATAACAATAATAATAATAATAATAATAATAATAATAATAATAATAATAATAGTAATAATAACAATAATAATAATAATAGTTGTACAAATTCAAATCGAACCTGTCATAACAATTGCGACAGTGCGACTCATAACATTACAAGCACCACAACAAGTTCTGTCACATCAACAACAACAACAACACCAACGCCAAACAACACAGCAAACAGTTGCACAACAAACGCAGACACAACAACTGCAAGCAACAGCAACAACACCACCACCACCAACAACAACAACAACAGTAATAATAATAGCAATCACAACAGTACAAATGTACTGGTCAACTGTAGCGGCAGCAGCATGGTCAACGGGAACATACCAGACCTTCAGGATATTTCTGTGACACCGGTCACCCCTCTCTATTACGATGTTGCCGAAAACCCTTATACACAATGGCTACAAAACAACGAAGCGATCCATTACGTGACAGGTAAGGAACTTCTTTTTTTTTTTTTTCCATTTCATTCCATTTTTTTTGTTATGCTACTACTAAAACTACTACTACTACTACTACTACTACTACTACTACTACTATTGCAGTTTCGGTTTGTTTGCTTATTTGTTTGTTTGTTTGTTTGTTAGAACGTTTGTTTGTGTGTAGGTCATTTCGTATGAGATGCTATCCCACCCCAACTAAAAAAAAAAGGGTGACTTCCATTTTGTTTTTTTTTTAATGTATTTTATGTTGCATCTCTGGTGGGTGCCGATAAAATATCATCATCATCATTGTCATCACCATCAGCATCCTCATCATCATCATCATCATCATCTTCGTCGTCGTCGTCGTCATCGTTGTTATCATCATCATCATTATCATTATGACTATAACACTTATTATTACTGTTGTTGTACTTGGGGACGGTCATATTGCCAGTTTAGCCAATAAAAACACACGCACTGTATATTTGGTGTTAATTTGCTTCAGCTTTATATTACATTAGTAATAGTACAACATCTGTTTCAACACACGATTTCACATCAAAAATCTTGCAAAACAAATATGTAAACGAGTTATTATTAATATTATTATGTTATCTCGAGAATTGAACGAATTTATCTGTTTATCTCAAAGTACCACCAAATTACTTAACGCACTGTATCTTCCTTCTTCTACAACATTTGCAGCCATGTGTCATTGTTAGAAATCAGTTTTATATAGATTTTTATTACTGCTACTCCCCTGAAAAATTTTGGCTTTGGAGTCTTTTTGAATCAATTACTAGTTTGTTCATTCCGTCTAGCCTTATTAGGGTACTTAGAAACCAAATTCACGTAGTTTGAAATTCTAAAGTATGAAAGGTTTTTAAAATCTCGAATAACTGATTAAAGAAATACCAGTGAAGATAATCAGTTTGCTTCTTCGTGACTAAAGTCAGAATGCTCGAAATAACTTCTAAATTGAAAATTGCGACTGGATTTTAATTCTTGTATGTTACTAAGGCCACTGGTAAAACATAAAATTTCCCCTACCTAAGTATGCACAATGTTAAAGAGTGTCACATTAATGACTAATAAACAAAAATGTAAAGAATATTATTATTCCTTTTGTAAGTACAAAGCCCGTTTTTACCAAAAGTGTTGCTTTCTTGGATGCTTTCAAATCTTTTGCAATTATGTCTCGATAATGTCTTTGCACAAATGCTTCGTATAAAACTGAATTTTTGCAATTTTTCGTGAACATTTGTAGTCAATATTTCTTGATTCTTGCCATACAATACGATATACATACATACATACATACATACATACATATATATATATATATATATATATATATATATATCCACTTTCTAAGTACCGTCTATTGGATAACTTACAACAAAGAAGCTGTAGTCTCTTACACAGTAACTACAACGATTTCCGATTTTGCTTCGAAATCAGCGCTGCTAAATCATATCTAAAATCTTTCAAATTTTTCATTGCCCAGCCGGAATTGGATAATTACTGACCATAAGCAGTTTATTCAGGGATTTTATATAGTTACATAAACGATATATTGTTTTTAAATTTTCGTCGTTTTACGATTCATATTTTTCCCTATAGGGATGGCTTGCATTTGTTTGACCACTCAGGTGGGCCTGAACAGATCAACAGTACCATCCTATCTATCTATCTATCTACTATCTATCTGTCTATCTATCTATTTATCTATCTATCTATCTGTCTATCTATCAATCTATCTATCTATCTATCTATCTATCTATCTATCTATCTATCTATCTATCTATCTATCTGTCTATCTATCTATCTATCTATCTATCTATCTATCTATCTATCCGTCTATCTGTCTGTCTGTCTGTCTGT
>NC_068983.1:147604713-147607408 GCF_001194135.2 Octopus bimaculoides | reverse complement strand
TTTTCTTGTCTAAGTTTTGTTTGCAATGTCCTGTACCCAGATATGCACCTATACATACACGTGGATGTCGGTATGCACATACCTGTACGTATATATGCATATACTCATTTACTATTTGTTTTATATATATATATATGTATATATGTATATATATAGATATATATATACATACATACATAAATACATACATATATACTTAGATACATACGTTCATACATACTTACATACATACATACATATATACATACATACATACATACATACATACATACATTCATACATTCATATATATATTGCATGCATGTGTGCGTTTATGTACTTCCAATTTACAGACGTTGCACAAATTCTTTATTTAAGGGGTTTGTGCAACATTGGTAAGAATAAAGTCAAGTATTTTACGCATAATAGGTCTTCAGGTATTTTACAAGGTACTGATAGATGTCTTCGCTTAATTTAATGGGCATTTGACTAATTTATAAAATTCCGTTATACAGAGGGCGAATACTAATTATCTCTAGATGTTAGATGGTTGATGAAGATCTGGTCAATGGTTTATCAACATCAAGGGAAAACACGTCCCAGAAGATGCGAGACTTTTCATTGCTCCGTAAGTCTAAACAGGCTCGGGACCAATTTTAGAGCAATGAGTTTGCAAGAGAAGAATAAGGAGCGAGAGGTGATCAGATTTGTGGGGTTCTCTGAACTGATATTGCGTTAACTTGCCATTGTTGTGTAGATGAGTATCCTTTATTTGTATCTGTTTAGTGTACCAAAGTTTTCACCTGTCCCAATTCATCTCATTATGCTTTTACCGCCATCGTATTAATTACACACGCACCTATACATACATGTATACATGCATGTATAAATGTATGTATGTATGTATGTATGTATGCATGTATGTATGCATGCATGCATACATGTATGTATGTGTGTCTGAGTTTGTGTGTGCGTGTTTGTGTGTGTGTGAAAGTCTGTTTTTTGTATTATTTTATGTCTTTCGTTTTAAATTGGTTAATTTTTCTATTTTCGCAAGACACGTGATCAGTGTACAAATCTTATTATTATTATTATTATTATTATTATTATTATTATTATTATTATTATTATTATTAAGGCGGCGAGCTGGCAGAATCGTCAACACGCCGGGCAAAATGCTTCGCGGCATTTCATCCGGCTTTACGTTCTGATTTCAAATTCTGTCGAGGTCGACTTATCTTTTATCTTTTGGGGCATCGATAAAATAACTACCAGTTGAACACTAGGGTCGATGTAACCGACTTTCTTCCCCGAAATTGCTGGCTTTGTACCAAAATTTGAAACTATCATTATTATTATTATTATTATTCAGTAGTTTTATTTTTATAACGTGCTTTCACTTCACTACCGAGAGCAGCTCTGTGCGCCTTGGGTATGTGCTGTGGTTTGCTGTGGTGCTCTTATGTTTACTGTATTGAAAGTGTTTTGCGTAGAATGTGTGCAGTACCCAGTAGTGCAATTTTCTGTATGTTATATATATTTGTAAGTCCTGCTATTTTTGTTATGTATTTGTCTGAATATTATTATTATTATTATTATTATTATTATTATTATTATTATTATTATTATTATTATTGTTGTTATTATTATTATTGTTATTATTTAGTTGATATTTTTTTCATGGTTAGTGTCGGAAAGCTTTAGTTAATTCAAAGTCGTGATCGAGGTTCAAGTCTCGCACATTTCGAAAGCTTTTGACGAAAGAATCAAAATTTCCAATATCAAACTTCATTTTACTATACAGGATAATGTTATATGAACATATATGGCCCAGTGGTGATAGTGTTGGTTGTGGGTTTCTATTCCTTGACTAGCCAGTGTCTTGTACCACCGAGAAAGGTACTTCGTTTCACGTTGCTCCAGTGTGCCTCACTGAAAAGTAGCACCAACAGCAGCCGCTAGGATTAAATTTGTGGTGGACTAACCTCCCGTCCAGAAGGGGATCTTGTGCTCTGAATCACTCAATACTTCAGAAACCAGATGAAGCTCTGATCTAATGAGCCTGTAGACTCAAGAAAGAATTCAACTTGATTATGTTGACACATCATGAGCAAAACTACTGATGTTTTACTTTATATATGAGGGCTATTTAGCACACATGCTTTATACTTGTTTGTGTATTTGTGTGTATTTATGCTTCTGTTTTGTTAATCGATGTACATGTGCGCATAATATACGTGTATGTAACTGTGGAAAGCAGAGTTCTATCTGTATTTATATGTATTGCTTTTGGGTACTACATAGAAGTACAATTTTCCCTGCAAATCTTCAGTTAACTTATATATTTCCTGTGTAAGTTAGAGGGCTGCATCAAATACATACTACACACACCCGATAGGAAAAACTCTCCATGGTCATACAATCTACTACAAACACTAACCAAATCGTCATCAAATCATAGCAATAAAGAATAAAAGAAAAAAAAGCGAAGGACATATTTTTATACAATATCTTGAATAAAGACGAAATGCTGTTAGAATGTCTTTAATCACATGCAAACAACAATAAATCACATTCTAACTATATTTATTAATAACTACGTCATTGTATTTTGAAAATCGTAGATAGATGGATAGATAGATAGATACACACGCACGCACACACACACACACACACACACACATACATATAATATATATATATATATACACACACA
>NC_068983.1:147602670-147603806 GCF_001194135.2 Octopus bimaculoides | reverse complement strand
TATATATATATATATATATATATATATATATTGATGCATTTCTGATTCATGGTCATTGTGTATAAAATTATTTGAGGATAATTTCTTGCATTAATCTTCAGTTACATTTTCTGGTCAATTTGTCAATATCCCTTCAATCGTATACCAAAACCATCCTCCAAATTATTGTCATTTCAATATCTTTCACAGCATTTTTAACATAACAGTTCTTAGTTGTTTGGCGTTAGTAATACTAAAGAAATTTTCTGTAAATTTATAACACTTGCTTCTGTTTTAAATAGATTACAACTCTGTTGTAGTTTTCGTTTCTGTTTAACTCATTTTAATTTTTCTTCCGTAAGCATTCATTTACTCGGAATTACTATCGCTAGTGTTTCTAATATTACGCTGGTCTGAAATGGTAGACTAAATACCTTGCTGTATCGTCTTGCTGAGTTCAATATCATATTTGCTCTTCTTGTAACATTTGAAATTATAAATATTGATATCATTGTGATTGCTTGTTATAGTGATACATTATTAGCTTTGATAATGTTAATTCTGATAATATTGTTAATAAAAATTAATACTGCATTCATCAAATCATAAATCGAAAGACAACAGCAGCACTTGCGACAACAATGTTAATAAGCATTTCATAACAACAACATCAACAACAACAACAATACCACCACCACCAACAACAACAATAATAATAATAATAATAATAATAATAATAATAATAGTAATAATAATGATGATGATAATAATAATAATAATAATAATAATAATAATAATAATAATAATAATAATAATAATAATAATAATAATAATGATAATAATAATATAATAATAATAATAAGTATATAGTCGTCAAAAATGTTATAAGTGATCGACACCTCATCAGATGCCCGAATGCAAATAAAAGAAATCATCGTCATCGTCAACATCATCATCATCATCATCATTATTATTATTATTATTATTATTATTATTATTATTATTATTATTATCTTCTCGTCATTATCACCATCATCATCATATTCAACAATATCAACGTCATCATCATCATTATTTAGTTTGTTATCCGTAAAAGTTTTTATTTTATATAATATACGAATTAGAATAACATACAAATTAAATCTATCTGGATATAT
>NC_068983.1:147601285-147602331 GCF_001194135.2 Octopus bimaculoides | reverse complement strand
ATTATAAACCTAGAAAAGTACAGGACAAGTTATTACACCTGGAAAAGTATAGGACAAACTATTACTTCTAGTAAAGTAAAGAATAAGAAACTTTTTACTTAAAATATTGCAGCAAAGAATGCCAGTTCTTCTAATTTATCCCTTTGCAGTTCTCATCTTTTAAATTTATTGTACAAAACTGTTCAGCTAATTTGTAAGTTTGTCTAATTAGTCACTTTTTTCTGTATTTAAGGTAGTAAATTAGCCAAATTCTACTTAAATAAGTATAGTGTTATTTGTAAACTATAATAAAATAAGTTTTAATATTCAAATTTTAATTTTAGCTGCAATATTTTAAAGAAAAAGTTTCTTATTCTTTACTTTACTAAAAGTAATATCTTGTCCTATACTTTTCCAGGTGTAATAACTTGTCCTGTAATTTTCCAGGTTTATAATCTTAAGAATATGACTTTTCATGCTTGCATTTTTCCATGTAATCCATGATTTTTCCAGGCATTGCTGTTATAAGATAATTAGTAATGTGTCAATTAATAATTTAATATTTTACCTTATAAAATACTGAAAGAAAATATTTCAATTTTTCCATGTAAGTGATGATAATATTTCAATATTTTATGTTTAATTTAAATATGTGTTGTGACTGAATTATTTGATATTACCCATCTACACCAAATTAATGACAGGGATTTCTACCATGTTGTTGGTTGCGCTATGGCTCACCAA
Source organism: Octopus bimaculoides (assembly GCF_001194135.2). Classification (NCBI taxonomy): domain Eukaryota; kingdom Metazoa; phylum Mollusca; class Cephalopoda; order Octopoda; family Octopodidae; genus Octopus; species Octopus bimaculoides. Next base: position 147,601,608 of record NC_068983.1, on the reverse strand, counting down.
AAGTTACAAACAACAAGACCCAAAACGATCAGTTACCATAATGTTGCTATTTAGCCTCAAATCAACCCTGATACTGCAAACCTATCCTCAAAGACATTCCAGCCTTCAGCAAACCGTCCTTTTAGGGATAATCTAGGGCATTATATACAATGGGCGTGTGATTTAGGTAGGGGATACTTTGGCTGCTATTTTTAGCGTGTCGAGCGACCAGTTAGAGACTCTTTCATTGGTTCGATTGCGTGATGAGATTCTTTACACACACACACACACACACACACACGCACACACACACACACACACACGCACACACACACACACACACA
>NC_068983.1:147597728-147598725 GCF_001194135.2 Octopus bimaculoides | reverse complement strand
TATACATGCATATATGGGTACAGGACGTCACCAACTGTTCAAACAACATGAAATACGTAAACAACGAGAAAAAATTAGAAAACAGGACTGAGAAAAGGACCTTCATCAGTTATCGGCTGTCTATCTACTCCTCATTTCGAGCATTCAGTATATACACATATATACGTGCATACATGTATACATGCATGTATGGATACATACATACATACATACATCCATACATACATACATACATACATACATACATACATACATATGGATGGATAGATGAATCTGTCACAATGGATTCGTTCGGTCTCGACAATAAGTATCCAGTTATTTGAAACCTGTAGTTTTTGCATCATTATCAGAGGAAATTAAAACAAGACTGTACATGTATAATAGAAGTACATGTATGATAGATCCAACGGATTCTTGCGTTTTTTCCAACTCTTAAATCTTATTGACAACACTTGATTTCATCTATTCCTAAACAAAACAACAGTCGTCCAAGTTGATGTGAGATGCGATGTAGAACCGAAACCGAGTTTATCCGGTGTATACATGAATAGATATTATATTTTGCTATCTTACATTTTACGCACACACACACACACACAGACTTATATATGTATGTATGTATGTATGTATGTATGCATGCATGCATGTATGTATGTGTGTATGTATGTGTGTATGAATGCATGTATGTATCTATGTATGCATGCATGTATCTATGTATATACGTATGCAAGCATGACTGTATAAACGCATGTATGTATGTGCATGTGTGTGTGTATATATGTATGTATGTTCTTTTTTTTTTATACATGATAATTGCTTAATACGAATGACAAAAGGAAAGAAAACAATAAAGAGAGAAAGGGAAGCGCTAACCAACGTTTCTTGTTTAATGTATGTGCTATCATGTAGTTACATATATACATGCATATATATTTATATAAATATATACATGTATGTATATGCATATATGTATGTATATATATATATATATATATAT
>NC_068983.1:147595619-147597447 GCF_001194135.2 Octopus bimaculoides | reverse complement strand
TATATATATATATACATACATGTGTATATATATATATATGTATACACATATATATATATATATATATAATAATACAAGGAATATATATACATGTATACACACATATATGTACATACTTACATCTACATGTGTATATATATGCATATCAGGGTACAGGACGTTAGAACAATAAACTACAGACAACGGAACGAACACATAGGAAAACGGAAAGCCACTTGGAATATCCCTTCATCAGCTGTCTCTATTCTATCTAGACGTTTCGAAGATAGATATATATATATACTTACATACACACACACACACTCAAATACATGTATATATACATATATATGTATGTATGTATGTATGCATGTATGTAATTTGACTTTGGAGTAATTAGCATTATTTTCACGTCTATATGCATATTAATACTGGTGCGTTTGTATTTTACGTTTCTCTTTATGTATACATATACATGTGTATGTGTGTGTGTATATATATAAATATAAATATATATATATATACATATATGTATATATATGTATATATATATTTATATATACATATATATACACACACACATATATATACACACACAAATATGCATACATACATGCATGCATACATACATACATACATACATACATACATACATAAATACATACATAAAGACATACAAACATAAAAACATAAAGATATATTAATAAATATATAACTGAGTATGTGTGTAACAAACAAAAGCAAAATTCTTCAATGCAAAATACCAGAGAATGATATTCATTCGAGACGCATGCATTTTGTTATCGTGTGTAAGTATGCATCTAAAATGTTGATATATGATTCCGTTGAATATATACATCCGTTTTTATGTATGCATGTATGTGTATTTCAACGTAGGTGTATACTTATATATATATGTGTGTGTTGCGTCTCTGTGTGTTTGTGTATCTGTGTGTGTATTTATGTACATATTTATATGTGTATCAATGTATTCACCTTCATATATATCTATACACATGCACATACATACACACACACACACACACACACACATATATAGGGCATTCAAAAAGTCTCTCCGCAGTGAATGTTTTGTTAGAATAGTCAACTTAACCATTGAAAATGAAGGACGACATTTTCAACACCTCTTATAAAGTTTTTTAAAGTCTTGTGAAGTCTAATATAAAAACTTAGGCAAAACTTAGATATGTTTCGACCAAACATTGGTGCAGGCCATTTCTAACTTAATAGCACGAACCATCTTATAAATATTTATTTTGCAATGAAATACTTACTGCGGAGAGACATTTTGGACATCCTGTTTATATATGTACATATGTATGTGTGTGTGAGAAGTTAGGATAAACACATGCTTATATTACAATGCCTCTGCGCTTTTCAGCATAATAGCTGATATAGGTATAGCCCTGTAACTGCTCAGCCACGACGGATCATCAGGGAGCACTTTATTGAATTAAGTTGCAGATAAATAGGTCTAAGTACTAAGTATAAAAATTATTTAACTAAATAATGAAGCAGACTATTTTATGATAATGTACGTGGAATTGTAACCATAAGTGGTAGATATCGTATATCTATTTATACACACGACTTCTACAATGTTACCTATGAGCTGCAGAAACGATTGTAGTGATTTTGAATAAAAAATCCCGTGACTGCCATTTTCTGTTTCTACAGACACTACGGAATTCTTGAAGTAAATCCAGTAACATATGCATTTCTCCTGAATGATGACAATAGTTCTGGACGAGGTTTACACAGCATTCTACAAGGTCTTTGTACCCGAATATAACTTAACGTTGCATATATATATATATATATATATATA
>NC_068983.1:147594396-147595239 GCF_001194135.2 Octopus bimaculoides | reverse complement strand
ATATATATATATATATATATATATATACACACGCACACGCACGCACACACACACACACGCACGCGCACACACACACACACACACACACACACACACACACACACACACACACATATATATATATAAATTGTGTGTGTGTATATATATTTCTAGCAATGTAGGTTTTATTCAATACCCTCAGTCACAATTAGAGGAAATTATATTTTTCCTTTATGGTTTTATATTGCCCGTAGTTGTGTATATTAACTTTCACACACGTGTGTGTGTATGCGCGTGTGTGTGTATGCGCGTGTGTGTGTGTGTGTGTGTGTGTGCAATATCTTTTGCTTGTATCAATCATTGAACTGCGGACATGGTATGGCACCTCCCTGAAGATTTTAGTCGAACAACCAGTATATACATTATTTACATTTGACGGATATTTGTCCTCACCTTGTTTGTTGTTGACACAACGTTTCGGCTGATATATCCTCCAGACTTCATCAGGTGTCTTGGACAAATTTCGAATCTGGATTCTGATTCCTAAGGCATTTTTCGATGTTATTATCATTATTAAACAGAACCAGTATATTACTTTTTAGGTGTGTTACTTATTCTATGAATTTATTTTGCCAAACCGCTAAGTTACAGGGACGTATACAAACTAGCGTATTGTGACTGCGGTACAAACAACAACAAAGGCACACTCATACAGGTGCGCACGCATATACACCCATATATACCCACGTGGACACACTCACATACACACACACATACATACATATATATATATACGTATATATATATATATATATATATATATATATATATGTATGTACGTTTGTATGTATGTATATATATATA
>NC_068983.1:147587813-147593558 GCF_001194135.2 Octopus bimaculoides | reverse complement strand
GATGATGATGATGATGATGATGATGATGATGACGATGATGTTGATGATGATGATGATGGTGGTGGTGGTGGTGGTGGTGGTGGTGATGATGATGATGATGATGATGATGATGATGATGATGATGATGGTAATGGTGGTGATGATGATGATGATGATGATGATGATGATGATGATGATGATGATGATGATGATGATGAGTAATTACATCTATGGTTTGTAATATTTGCTATTAATATTGTTAGGAAGCAGTGAGCTAGCAGAATCGTTAGCACGTCGGGCGAAATGCTTAATAGTATTTCGACCGTTTCAAGTTCTGAGTTCAAATTCTGCCGATGTCGACTTTGACTTTTATCCTTTCGGAGTCGATAACATAAGTATTTGACTTACTTCCTCCGAAACTGCTCGCCTTTTGCCAAAATTTGAAATGAATATTAATTTGTTAGAGATAGTAGAATTGTTAGCATACCAGGTAAAACGCTTAGGTGCGTTTCGTTCACCTTTGCGTTCAAATACCTCCGAGGTCGACTTTGCCTTTCATCTTTTCGGGGTCGAGAAAATAATTACCAGTTGGTATTGGGGTCGATGTAAACGATTTACCCCCACACCCCGAAATCGCTGACCTTGTGCCAAAATTTGAAACTAATTGGAACTTCGAATCGTTAACGCTTCAGGCAAAATGCTTAACAGCATTTGTTCCGCCTCTTTACGTTCTGAGTTCAAATGCCGTCGAGGTCAACTTTGCTTTTCATGTTTTCGCGGTGGGTAAAATATATACCAGTTTGAGCATTGGAATGGATGTGATCGAGTTCTCTGCTTCTGAATTGTTGGCCTTGTGCCTAAACTAGAAAGAATGATTAACTTCTTAGGAAGGTGAACAGGCAGAATCGGGCAAAATGCTTCGCTGTTTTTTCTTCTGTCTCTTCACTTCTGAATTCAAAACCCACCGAAATTAACTTTGCCTTTTATGCTTTCAGACTCGATAAAATAATGCACCAGTTGAGCACGAAGGTCAATGTAATCAATTTACCGACCTTGTGCTAAAATTTAAAACTCCAAATTTATCAAACTTGTGCTAAAATTTGAGACCATTAAGATTAATTTTTATTGCTCGAGAGGCTCCTTTTCTTGATATATATGTACACCCGCATACATATATCTGCTGAGGCCCCCTTCGGTCATGACTGACCATGGGATTGCACCTAGAAAGTTACCCTCCCAGGCACAAGTCCGGGCAAGGTTGTTTATGGAAGACCAGCAGTCGCCCATGCATACCAGCCTCTCCTCTCCACGCCACCAGTGTTATCCAAGGGAAAGGTAAAGGGGCCGACACAGCTTGGCACCTGTGATGTCGCAACTCATTTGTACAGCTGAGTGCACTGGAGCAACGTGAAATAAAGTGTCTTGCTCAAGAACACAGCACGCAGCCTGGTCCGGGATTCGAACTCACAACCTCGCGATCGTAAGCTCGACGTTCTAACCACTGAGCCATGCGCCTTCACTCATACATATTTACATACATACATATAAACAGGGGAAGAATGCCAATGAATGGTGTGCCTTTGTCGTGCCTTTTAAAGTTTTCACTCGAACAGCCAGAAATATTTGCTGAATTTCCTGCATCACATCACACTGTCATAGAAAAAGAGAACATCAGTTAGATAATGAAGTCCTAGATATACTGTTGGTAAATAATATTGTATGATCATAGCTAAATGATCGTGAGTCTTGTAGACATGGATTTAACTGTGGCTGAGCAATAACAATCACAGATCATGAAGGTGGGGAAAGAAGAGAGAACGAAAATGAGAGAGATGGAGGAGGAGTGAATGAGTGATAGAGAGAGGCAGTGAGAAGCGCCTTCTCTTAGCTATCTAACTAACATGGTTTTTGTTTATGATTTCAACAGGTAGTCTTAGCGTTATCCACAATCAAGCGATCATATAACAAGGAAGACGAATTCACTATATTCGTCGAGGTAGTTTATTAAAAATGAACTTGTACCTTTTCCATATATAAAAAAATGAAAACGGCTTTAAGGTAATATAAACCTGGTGTATATCATCCAACAACAGACAAATGTGTGATTGTTTAATCCAAAGGTTGCCTTTGATATACCAAACGTATGCTTAAAGAGTTCCCAACCCGGTCCAATTCATCTGTTCCGAATAATAATGACTACATATTAACTGCAGATTAGCAACTATACTCAGAGTAGAAAATAATATATTCTGCGAGCTGGCAGAAATGTTAGCACGCCGGGCGAAATTCTTGGAAGTATTTCGTCTGTCTTTACGTTCTGAGTTCAAATTCCGCCGAGGTCGACTTTGCCTTTCATCCTTTCGGAGTCGATAAATTAAGTACCAGTTGTGTACTGAGGTCGATCTAATCGACTGGCACCCTCCCCCAAAATTTCGGCCCCTTGTGCTTAGAGTAGGAAAGAATATCTTCCCAAATTTTGAGGTCTTTTGAATATCTTCCCATATTTGAGGTCTTCCCATATTTGAATATCTTCCCATATTTGAGGTCTTCCCATATTTGAATATCTTCCCATATTTGAGGTCTTTTGTTTGTTATTTCTCGTAAATTGTTTGTCTACTGCTGACATAGACAACGTTTTTCGAGAAGCCGATCGAATGAGACATGAATTGTCATCAGCTGGGCCACACTGTAGAAAAACAAATTTTTCAAGGTAACTTTTCGTTAGGTGTGCTATTCAGAAAGAACGCGGGCCGAAATTTACCCATGGCTGTTTTAGTAAATGAGTATAAGGACGATGAGTTTTTCAGAAATGGTGTTTGGCTCTAGTTTTATACTGCGGTGTTTTACTGTTGCTGTTGTTGTTACTGTCCTTGCCATTGCTGCTGTTGCTGCTTCTGCTGTTATCGTTGCTGCTGTTTTTGCAGGTGTTGTTGTTATTATCATCATTGTTGTTGATTCTGATTTTCAGATCACCCACCCTGCCTCAGCCCAAATGTTTTGATCAAGCGCATTACTCTCCTAGTCAGGCTGCTGTACTTTTTATGAGTATAATGTATCAAGGATTATTACAATATATTATAGGTCTTTACCGCTTTTTAAGGTGGTGGTGGTGGGGAGGGTGGCTTGAGGGAGATCTGGTTTCTATTTCTAGCAAATCGACTGACCTTGTGCAGACTCCATCACAAGCCAATTTTATCACATGTAACACAGATGCGTGGTCATAGTGGACTAACACCTGTTCTCTTCACTAGAGTGAAGAGAACAGGTGTGAGAGCCTCTGTGAGGTCGTCTGTGTGAAAGCTTCTATGTGGTCGTATGTGTGAGAGCCTCTGTGTGGTCGTCTGATAACCTAGAAATAGCAGTCAAATCTCCCTTAAATCACAAGCAATCGTATTTAAATAGGAAAGGATACAACTGATACTGTCTTTCATGCCTCTAAAATGACAGGATGATGACGGTTAGAATGCTTTCGAGCATATGTCTATTCGGTCAGAGTTTACCTGAAGTTAAATATCAAAGACAATAACAATCTTGTTGGGACTGGGGTATGTTGTGTTTTCCAGGACTCTTAGGCTAAAGGAGTTCAACAGAAATACGAGGAAAAGTTGTTCATTTATGCCTGTATGGTAAACCATTTTGATTTTCCACATTGACACAGGAACATCGTTCTGCCAGGTAGTGGTGCAGTCAATTGATTCGTGCCCAGAATATGCTGATAGTAATATTGATTTCAAATTTAGGCAGAGGACCAGAAATTTCATGGGAAGGGATAAGTCGATTACATCGACCCCAGTGTTCAAATGGTAGTTATTTTATCGACCCCGAATGGATGAAAGGCAATATCGACCTCGACGGAATTTGAATTCAGAACTTTGAGACAGACGAAATGCTACTAAGAAATTTGCTCAGCGTGCTAACTATTCTGCCAGCTTACCGCCTTAAAGCTTGGCAGTAATATTATAGGGGGTGAGCTGGCAGAATCATTGGCACGCCGGGCAAAATGATTTGCAGCATTTCGTCCGTCTTTACTTTCTGATCTGAAATTCCACCGAGGTCGACTTTGTCTTTCATCCATTCGGGGTCAATAAAATAAGTACAGTTTGAGTACTGGGTAGACTAGCTCCCGACCCCGAAACTGCTGGCCTTGTACCAAAACTTGAAACCAATATTATCGATAACCGAATCGGAGACAGAGGATAAAGAAATTCTAAAATCTCTTCAATTTTGTTTCGATACCTATCAGTAGAGGCGTTATAATCATCATTTCCTATTCCTCTTACTACCTCTACATCCACCTTAAGTATTTACAAAAAAGAAATTACATAGGGTAGTGAGGTGATCAACGCTGAATGAAAGGGAAAACACCTAACGAATTGAATTAAGGGTTTGTTTACAATCCTCGGAGAAGGGATGGAATGGGACGCCACTTGCGAACTTAAGAATGTAGCAGTAACATAAACCAAAAAACGTCAAATCTTTTCTTTATGTGATTATAAAAAAGTAAACCATTACTTATATATATGTATTCTCACGCTAAAGTGTGTGCGTGTGGTATTACACACACACACACACACACACACACACACACACACACACATACACACACACACACACACACACGCACACACATATATATATCTACAAAACTGGTGATTCACTCTATAAGTGCTACAATAAATATTTACGTCCATACATACAAAATGCATTGCTTACTTTTTCGTTTGAGAAGAAAGCAACGTATATTTATTTATATACACATAAAATGTCTGGGGTTTTTTTTCTTTTATCTACCTGTTTCTGTCTCTCTCTCCCTCATATATATATACATATATATATATATATATATATATATATATATATATATATATATATATATATATATATATATATACACACACACACATATTGTTTATTTATATATATATGTTATTCACCTGGCTCAGAATGCTTATTCTGAAGTTTATTGTGGATTGGGCATTTAATAAAATGTACATGTTTGAATAACTCAAGAGGGGATTGTGTACTCAGCTGAATCCAATTTTCTGCAAGCGCTACAGGAATTTGATTCTGCCGGTACTTATATACCTATGTTGATCTTTGCAAATTATTGTTGTGTGTACCTTATTCCGACTTAACTAGGCGCATCAACTTTAGTACCTTATTGAACTGAATCTTATATAGTATACACGCACGCACGCACACACACACACACACACACACACACACACACACACACACGCTCATGTATGTATAAGCAGTATACAATATGAATATATTTCCATGTAAAGTTTACCAAAGTGCTCAATATGCGAGAGTATAATATCAAATTATATCAAATTTAGAGGTATAATATAACAGAAGGTAATACAAGCCGAATGCTACACGGAAATAAATCAAATTAATCATTTAAACGTGGATGTTCTGTTAGAAAAAAATGCTAGAACAAACTAGGTGTAGGAGGGGCTGTGTGGTAAGAAGCTTGTTTCCCAACCACATGGTTCTGGGTTCAATCCCGCTGCGTGGCACTTTGGGCAAGTGTCTTCTACTATGGCTTCAGGTCAACCAAAGCCACGTGAGTGGATTTGGTAGAGTGAAACTGAAAGAAGCCAGTCGCATGTGTGTGCATGTGCATGTGTGTGTGTGTGTGTGTGTGTGTGTGTGTGTGTGTGTATGTATGTGTGTGAGTATTTGTGTGTCTGTGTTTGTTCCCCCACAATCACTTGACAACCGATGCCGGTGTGTTTACGTCCCCGTAACTTAGCGGTT
>NC_068983.1:147585294-147587019 GCF_001194135.2 Octopus bimaculoides | reverse complement strand
ATATATATGGGAGAATATACGAAAAAACAACAACAGACGAGGACAGGTGGTGTAAATAACAAAAGGATGTATTAGTATGACGCTCGGGAATACGGAAAGTCTTTGACGTTTCGAGCTACGCTCTTCAACAGAAAGAATACGGAGACAAGGAGAAAAACACGGAGAAAAAAAATTGAATAGTGTTCAGTCAACGGTCAATCATAATAATATCGTTATAGGTATAAATATACCATAAATAATTATAGAAAGATGGAGGAGAAAAAGATGATGAATCAAAACTAGATTTAATACAAAATAGGATTTTGTATTAAATCTAATTTCCATTCAACATATTTTTCTCCATCGTTGACCAAACACCATTCAATTTTTTTTCTCCGTGTTTTTCTCTTTGTTTTCTCCGTATTCTCTCTGTTGAAGAGCGTAGCTCGAAACGTTAAAGACTTTCTGTATTCCCGAGCGTCAAACTAATACAGCCTTTTGTTGTTTACACTACCTGTCCTCGTCTGTTGTTGTTTTTTTCGTACGTGGCTGTGTGGTAAGAAGCTTGCGTCCCAACCACATTGTTCCGAGTTCAGTCCCACTATATATATGTACGTAATTGTGTACCTTTGTTTGTCACTCGCCATCGCTTGACAACTGATGTTGGTGTGTTTACGTCCCTGCTGTAACTTAACGGTTCGGCAAAAGAGACCGATAGAATAAGGCTTACAAAGAATATTTTCTAGGGTCAGTTTCTTCGACTAAAGGTGGCACTCTAGCATGGCCACAGTCAAATGACTGAAACAAGTTAAAGAATAAAATAATATATATGTAGCAGTTGCGTTCAAAAAGTATACGACTTAACGTTTCTCCGCCAAAAGCAATGTTGTGAGAGGTGCATACAGGAAAATTTTCGCGCCGGTAGGCCGCATCAGTTGCCGGCTGTTACGCCTGGAATACACATGCGTAGTGCGCACTCCTTGTAGTTTCATTTTCAGGCAAGATAACGCAACGCATCGAGCAGAGGCCATAAACCTATGTGATGATGGTTTTCATGAAGTTTGGATCGTGGTTTGCACTGTTTAGCATGTCCTGAGCGATTTCCACGAGAAGTTGCTTCTGCTGCATCGCCAGTACAATGGGAACGAATTTCGCAGACACTCTACGCATGCACAAATCTTTTGTCAAAAAGGAATGCACTGACCCGTTGCTTATTCTCACTTCGTGAGCCATTTCTTTGATTGTTACACGACGGTCTTCCATGACTATTCGTCGAACCATCTCAATCGGCTCCTCGTTCCAGCTGGTGGATGGCCTATTTGAGCACGCCTCGCTCTCGACTGTTGTTGCGACCGTGTCTGAAGCAGTTGTACCACTCTTTGATCTTTGCACATGGCATACTCGCCAGAAGCCCGCTGAATCTTCTGCGTGGTTTGAGCTTGAGTATCACCAGTCTTTTAGCAAAACCTGATGCAATATCACTGCTCGATGCATTCGGCGAAAACGAATCTCCGACTAGGGCGCATTACCTGCCTATACTATAAGCTTGACAGATGGGAACTGCGCAGCTTAACGTCACAAAAATTCCCACGCATGGGCAAGAAGGGTGGCGTCTCTGCCCACGCGGTATTAGTTTTGGCGGAAAATATAAAGTTGAATACTTTCTGAATGTGTGCGTGTGTGTGTGTGTGTGTGTATGGCTGTATAATACCTCTCTCTCTCTCTCTCTCTCTCTCTCTCTCTCTC
>NC_068983.1:147583120-147585125 GCF_001194135.2 Octopus bimaculoides | reverse complement strand
ATATATATATACATATATATGCACTCACACACACAAACACAGATAATGATTTATTTACATAAAGGAGGAGTGAACTCGAGTGCTAATTAACAATACTGGTAAATGTTCATCGGCTGAGAAGTTACATGTGCTTAAGGAATCTGAGTTCCAATGCACGTTTTTGAAAAGGGTACTGGTACGAAGCTGTAAACCCTTAAGTAACTCTTTTTTCCTCGGTAAGCATATATATATGCATATATGTGTGTGTGTCTGAGCTTTTATCGATGGTAATGCTTTTTGTGTATATATGTCAATGCTTTCATATATAAAACTGGGCTTCATTTTTCAAGCTCCAATGAAGTTATAGGATGACACACAAGCACTCAAATATGAGCGCATTGCATCATATAGCAGAAACAGCTATAAGTTAATGAAGTTCCTTGCATAATTTCTTTTTTCCTTGTCATTACTTAATTTCCTATTAAGACGGCGGTGAGGTGGTAGAATCGTTAGCGCGCCAGGCCATAACTGGGAGTAGTTGTCCAGGCAGCTGAAATTGTCTGCACTTTGCTGCCATCTTGCTAATGTGCATATGAAATAATGTATCATCGCTGCCTGTGACTCTGGGATTGTAGTACCTTCGGGTCCTGTATATGCAGGCTATAGTGCATTTGTGAGTTCATAGCGCAGTGCTTCAAATTTTCCCAGCATTAAACTGCATGTTAATATCGAACAATGAGAATGAGTGCTCAACACCGCAATGCTGGATGTAAATTCTTTCTTTATGGGTTAAGGTTAACATTGGTTTCATGTAAATGAGAAATCCCTCAATAATTATCAAGCCTGTCACTGAAACCAGAGGTTATTTTCACCTATGTGTGTGTTTGTGTGTGTGTGTGTGTGTGTGTGTGTGTGTGTGTGTGTGTGTGTGTGTGAATGAACATGGTTGTGTATTTCACAGAGACATTTACCCTTAACCTAATTTGCTCCGAGGATCAGCGAGAAATGCAGTATCTCTTAGATCTGTTTCTTTGAATTACAGGTATAATCCACCTTGTGGGCTTTAATGCAGTTTCTGCCTATCACTTCTCACTGACAAGATATCGGTGGTCACGACGTTGTAGAAAATAACATTTGTTCAAGTGCGACGCATTAGGATTGAACTTGGAACTTCTTTGTCGCGAATTTCTTAACCATCCAGTGATAATGTACCTCCACACACTCACACATACACCCCCATACACTCACCTATCCCCATACCACACAGACACACCCTCACACATATACATCCAATTGCACATATATATATATATATATACTGTAACACACAAAAACACATACACTCACACATGCACACACCCGCGCGCGCACACACATAATTAGGCATACGTCTGTGAGTGTATGTGTGCACTCACGTGTACTCCTGTACATGTGTATTAATTTTAAGAAGAAAGTCGTTGCACAATTGTTTAAAATATTGTTGAGTACCTGATGCATGAAAGTCAAGTGGTTAATTTGACCAATAATGAAAGTTTATTGATCATCATAATTTCATAAAGTATTAAGCTAGAAATAATAACGAAATAATTCATTTTCAAATTTTGGCACAATGCCAATAACAACGAAGTATTCACTTGGAGACTATGGTATGACTGCGGTAGCTGATGACATTGGATAGAGTTCTTAAGAGTACAGTTAACCATCACCTGTACACATACATATATCCATCCATCCATCCATCCATCCATCCATCCATCTATCCATTCATCCAAACATACATACACACATACATGCATACATGCATACATACATACATGCGTGCATACATGCATACATGTGTGAGTGTGCATGTATTCATTTATTCTTTTATCTGCTTCGGTCATTAAACTGCGGCCATACAAGGGCATCGCCTTGAAGAATTCTAGTGGAACGAACTGACACCAGTATTCATTTTCCAAACCGCTAAGTTGTAGGTTCATAAACACACACACACACACACACACACACACACACACACACACACACA
>NC_068983.1:147581642-147583005 GCF_001194135.2 Octopus bimaculoides | reverse complement strand
TATATATATATATATGGATATGTATATATGTGGGGGGTGTATATAGATACACGACGGGCTTCTTTCAGTTTCTGTCTACCAAACCCCCTCATAAGGATCTGGTCGGTTTGAAGTTAGAGTAAAAGACACTTGCGCAAGGTGCCTCGCAGTCGGACTGAACCCGGAACCATGTATTTTGAGAGAAACCTTCTTACCACTCAGCCATCCCTTGCATATCTAGAACTACCTTGTCAATTATGATTTTGCATGTTTATTTTTTAAGAATTTAGGGGATTTGGTTGCTATTTCTTATTGGTTGAACAGTTACATGGTTCCTCATTGGCTGGTTTGTCCAAGACAGTTTCCAAGACAGATCATCCAGTTGACTTTATTTTATCGAACTCAAAGTGAGAGAAGGTAAAATTGACCTTAGCGAGATTTGAACACGGAATTTGGAAAGCAGGATGAAATATTGCATGGAATTTTGTCTGACTCTCTGACTATTCTGCTAGTTTGCCGCCTTTCTCCAATCATATTATGAAAACTTTAATTGCAAATGATGATATACTGAATTACGTGAATAAAAGGATGAACATTTTCAAAAACATTCTGACAAATTTGCGCTCATTAGTATGATAAATTAAGCACTAGATTATTGTGGGTGGGCCTATTTAATGAATGGGGAACTAAAAAATTGATACGTTTCCATTTTATTGCGGGGATTTGGCAAATTAGTAAATATATTCAATGAATATGGTTGGCATAGAAAAAATAGAATTGTCCAAGAATTCAACAATGGGTAAGCCAAGATGAAAAGAAACAAGTCCAGAATTGTTCCGAATTGTCTCCCATACTTGCTAGGACTTTTACAAAGATAAATGAATAAATAATGATTGTAATGGTTTCAAATTTTGGCACAAGGCAAGTAATTCTTTTAGGGGAGAGGTAAGTTGATTACATCGATTCCAGTGCACAACTGGTACTTATATTATCGACCTCGAAAGGATGAAATGCAAAGCCAACCTCGGTGAAATTTGAACTTAGGACGGACGAAATGTCACTAAGCATTTTGTCTGCAGTGCTAACGATTCCACCAGCTCACCACCTTAATAATAATAATAATAATAATAATAATAATAATAATAATAAGAAGAAGAAGAAGAAGAAGAAGAAGAAGAAGAAGAAGAAGAAGAAGAAGCGGCAACAGCAGCAGCAGCAGCAGCAGCAGCAGCGGTCAATTTAACACTAAAATCGAGATTTCCAATTTTTGATACGTAGGGTATTTGGATTTGCATCAGCAACCATAGATACAAACATACATTTCTATCTATCCATCAATGTCTATCTCTCTCTCTCTCTCTATATATATATATATGTATATACA
>NC_068983.1:147580511-147581416 GCF_001194135.2 Octopus bimaculoides | reverse complement strand
GAGAGAGAGAGAGAGAGAGAGAGAGAGAGAGAGGTATTGATATAGATATAAATATATGCATGCATACATACATACATACATACATATTTTCATACATATTTGTGCGTGTCTGTGTGCGTCTGTGCGTGCGCGTGCGCGCGCTTGTGTGTGTTTGTGCGGTTAATAATTGAATCAAATGTGCTCTTATATTGTGCCACTATGGATTTTTCAGATCAATCCTAGTACAGGACATATCTGCTGTATTGCTCAAGGATAGTGAGGTTAAACATATTTCCGGCAGTAATAACTACTCCATCTTTTGGAAAGTGCTTCTCAACTTAACATTATCTTTTATTACCTTTTTCTGGAGCTTTGAGATCAAGTCATATATTGCACATAACTTCACTTCACCATTTTAAGCGCGCATTCTACATATACCAGTGGATAGTAAATGTCAGTATCATCGAAGCGGTCAGTGATTGACCTACTGTCGTTTTGAAGTATTTTCTTCTGAATTTTTGTATATATTTACTGTTGTTATTGTTGATATTGTTCTAATCGTGACCGTTCCATCTATTCAGAGAGTTTGTATCAGTATATATTATCGAATGTTCTTTTTGTTGAGACGGTGGCGCGAAATTTAGTTGCATTTCTACATGTCTAGCAAGTCAAGTAACCACACCGAGATTTCTATAGTTTATGCGTTTTACTGATGTTATTCAATTATTCCTCGCCACACATTATATATATATATATTTGTTTCACTCCTTATTTATTTCTGTGTTCCTTTCCTTGGAAGAGCATAGGCTCGAAACGTTAAACACTTTTTCAATTCCTGAGCGTTATACTAATACATCTGTTTGTTTTCTACACCACCTGTCTTCGTCTTTTGTTTTTTTTTTTGTGAATTCTCCCTTTATATATAT
>NC_068983.1:147578252-147580374 GCF_001194135.2 Octopus bimaculoides | reverse complement strand
ATATATATATATATATATATATATATATATATATATATATATAGCATTCACTAAAATTAAAGGCGTGACTGGTTTCGATTTTTGTGACTACCTAAAAACATCAAACCTTTACTTTCTCTGGCGCTACTGTGAGCGCCACATTATTTGCATAATGTGGAGAATATACCACCAGTATTGCTCAACCGACCTTAACATTAGACTCAGAATTCATCCAAGGCTGGGGCTACATGCCATACGCGCCAACACAATTCAAGTTCACAAATTCTCAATCCCTGCTCTATTTAACATTATCTCAAAACAAAACAAAAGAGGAATGATCCCAACACCTTCAAACGAATTCAAGGAATTCTAGACAAGCCACCTGTATCTGGAGATCTCTCAGTCAACAACAACTCACCACTCGAATGGGCCATGATACCACAAAATTTGTCTTTAAAATGATTTAACATATCCTATCAGACAGTGATATTTAGACGTGGCCAATCTTTGACCGAAACATATCTAAGTTATATACATATCCCAGTTAGTCATCCCGATTTTTAAGAAAGGAAACAAATCGCTGCCAGTGAATTTCCGTCCAATTTCACTGATCTCTGTTGTCATCGAAATATTTAAAAGGGTGTTTAGATCAAGAATGACTGCTTTCCTAGATAAACATGATCTTCTAGATCACAACCACCACGATTTTCGTGGTGACAGGCATAGCCTAATGCAACTTCTACATCTCAGCGACGACAATGTCCATCTTAAGTCTATAGGCTCATAAAGCCAGTTTCTTGTATTCTAGAAGGGGAATATATACGTATATATGCGTTACTTTCCCCTGCTAGACGGGATTAGTCATTTTTTCCCAGCTGAAATGAACTGAACCAACGTGAAATGAAGTGTTTTGCACAAGAACACAACGCGTCGTTCGGTCCAGGAATCGAAAGCACAATCTAATGATCACGAATGCAACATACTAACCGCTAAACCAAGTGTATATACTAAACACACACACACACACACAATATCTATGTATGTATGTATGCATGTATGCATGTATGCATGTATGTATGTATGTAATTAGCCCGAGTTGCTGGATAATTTTTCGTTCCTTTAAGAATATTGTAGTATGAGAATTTTTCATAGATTGGAATTTAAATCCTAATCTCTATAGAAATTTATTGTTTCAAGAAAACATTGAATTTGAATTACTTTTAATTTTTACGATTATAGATAACAACTCGGGCTGTAACTTCTGAGGCCGAGTCAGGCGCGTATGAACGACGTCAAGAGAATGTTTGCTACTAATGATATTTTATTGACACAGGGCACCTCTAAGACGACTGTCAGACGCCGAACGAAAATAAATGAACTGCGTCGAGGCTCAATAAAAGGAGCCCGAGTTATTGGCTGCAATTACATACTTGAAGTTAGCGTTGGCAGAAATTAAATCGGCCTGCAAATCCACGTTCACTTTACTAAATTTATACTGGGACTAAGCCCGAACAGCCCGAGTGTCGGAGTCGCTACTGATACATATATATTCATTATTCATTATTCTTTTACAAGGACAGCGATGATTGAACTGTGATTTCGGCCAGCTAGCCTTCAGCGGACTGTGCAATGACGGCCAGAATAAATTATTGATATCACTTTTCTGAAAATGAAATAGATACACGCGTGCGCGTGTATGTGCGTGCATTCGTGCGTGTGTGTGTGTGTGTGTGTGTCTTAAGACATCAAATTCGAGGATAAGAAAAAGGAAGACCAGACGGAATATGAACATTGGATGACATAAAAGACTGCCATCAGTGTAATGTAAGCATTCTGCCTGGGTAAGCAAGCTCTCCAAAATATTAAGTGTCGTTACGGTATATAAGTTTTCTAGCACTTGCAGTATCGCGTTAAGATAAAGCCGCACATAAGTAGTCGCTACCAAGCGTCTTATTCTGAAATGTGTATAACTTGTTTTTGTTCTTAATTTGTCTACTGATCATCAGGTCAGTCTCAATTAAGCAGATACATCTTTAAAAAGAGTTTGATTAACATCTTTCTATTTGTCTGGCATATATTTTGTATGTGTGTGTGTGTGTGTGTGTGTGTGTGTGTGTGTGTGTGTGTGTGTGTGTGTGTGTGT
>NC_068983.1:147576648-147578242 GCF_001194135.2 Octopus bimaculoides | reverse complement strand
TACTACTACTACTACTACTACTACTACTGATAATGATAATGCTATATATGTGTGTGCGTGTGTTTCTGTGTTTGTGTGTGTGTGTGTGTGTGTACTTTTTTTATCTTTTACTTGTTTCAGTCATCTGGCTGACGCCATGCAGGAGCACCGCCTTCAAGGGATTTATTTAGTAAAAACAAATCCACTCCCGGACTTATTTCTTTTAAGCCTACTAATTATTCTGTGGGTCTCTTTTGCCGAACCTCTAATTTACGACATGGTAAAGACACAAACATCAGTTATCAAGCCGTAGTGGGAGACAAACACAGATGCAAAGACACACGCACATAGAGATATGCATCTACACACACACACACACACACACACACACATACACACGCACATATATATAAATATATATATATTGGACGGCCTTCTGTCAGTTTCCATCTACCAGATTCACTCACAAGCCTTTGGTTGGCTCGAGGATATAGTACAAAACAATTGCCTAAGGTGCCACGCAGTGGGACTGAACCTGGAACCATGTGTTTGGGCAGCAAGTTTCTTAACATATATGTATGTATGCATCTTGTATATATATATATATATATATATATATATATATATATATATATATATATATATATACATGATATTGATGCACATATATACATACATACGTATATACATACATATATATATATGTCTATATACAGAAATATACCACACACACTGTGTGTGTGTAGTAGCAGCAGCAGCACCAGTAGCGGCAACAGCAGCAGCAGCAGCAGCAGTAGTAGTAGTAGTAGTAGTAGTAGTAGTAGTAGTAGTAGTAGTAGTAGTAGTATGTGTGTAGTATATATGTATATATATAGGTTTATATATGAATATATTAAGATGTGCTTCAAAACCCTTCACTGATCTCATATATTATTGGAAACACATTATGTAGTTATTCCAGTTTTAATACAATAGTCCACGTGCTCGCACGCAAACGCACACGCACACACACACACACACACACACACACACACACACACACACACACACACACACACACACACACACACACACACACACACACACACACCAACAAAAAATTACAATAATAACAGTGAATATGTTTTTGTAAGTGCGCGCGAGTATATCTCATTTTATTTCGAAAAAAACAGACGTAACTTTACTCAGAACGAAAGAACCATTACTGGTATTTTGTGTAGCAGTAGTAGTAGTAGTAGTAGTAGTAGTAGTAGCTACCTTTTAGCCCCTTGAGCATAAGACCCTAATATTCCGTCTTGATGCTCGTCTGCTTTTTTATATATATATTTTACAGAAAAAAACTTACGTAATGAAAATACATGCAAATTCGAGGATTTATCTTTTTTTATACTTACATACTCACACACATACATATATACACGCACACATACATGCATACACACATACATACACACATGCATACACGCATAGATACATATATATACGTGCATACATATGTACATACATAAATACATATATGTATGTACATAAATACATAGATACGTACATACATACATATATATACATACATACATACATATATATATATATATATATATATATATATATATATATA
>NC_068983.1:147574511-147575782 GCF_001194135.2 Octopus bimaculoides | reverse complement strand
TATATATATATATATATATATATGTATATATGCATCTATATATACATGTAGATGTAGGTATGTACATACATGTACGTATACATGCATATACTCACATATTATTTGTATTATTATATATATATATATATTACTTAATGTAATGCTCACATTACTTAAATAAATGGAGTAGCATGAAACGTGTGTACTGCAATCATCTTTGAAATCCGTGTTGCTTATTTTGATTTTTTGATCACCTATCCTTTTGGAATGGTTTTTGTATAATACCATACCATACGATATTCTGGTGCCTACGCATAAGTACCATATTCAATCTTGAATCTATATATATATATATACATATATATGTATATATATTTATATGTGTATTTATATATATCTTTGAAAAAAATGACTAGGAACGGCTTTTCTGAGATTTTTTTTTTTTTGTGTTTTTTTCCGACAACTAAGTCTCGTACTCAAAACACTGCAACCTCCCATTTCTCCTCTTCCCAATGATTGCGTGTGAAAACGAGATATGCATAGTGCTGTGGTCCAATGCAATTGAGTAAGCGAGAGGCAATAAGAACCGAGCACTTAGGAGGGGGTGGGGTAGCCTGCTAAGTTATCCAGTAGAGCGAGACTCCTCCCCTTCTTCTTCTTCTTCTTCTTCTTCTTCTTCTTCTTCTTCTTCTTCTGTCTCCACCTCTGTTTTCATGCATACACACAATCTCGCGCGCGCACGTGTATTCGTAAACACATTCATACGCGCATATATAATTTACATAACTTGATCGTCAGTATTGAGTGCTCTCTTTACTGCCTCTGGTTCACAATGGAATATTTACACACACACACGCGCGCACAAACACACTCGCTTATCTTCCTGAATATATCTTTGTGTGCGTGTCTGTGTGCGTGTGCGTGTCTGTGTGCGTGTGCGTGTGTGTGTGTGTGTACATACACACATATATGTATGCCTATATTTATATATATGTATGTATGCCAATATAAATATATGTGTGTGTGTGTGCGTGTGTGTGTGTGGGGGGGTTAAATAAATTGAGACAACAAAGCCAAGGGTGTGTAGAATATTCAGTACATTTTTAAAGAGAAAGTTAGTTTTACAGCTGTTTCTGGGATATTAGGGATATCCCTTCATCAGAGACGATGTGAAACGGTTAGAGGGAAATAGTAGCGTTCAATATAAGAATTTATTCTGGAAAAAGATGGGAAAAAGAACTATAGAGGGAAATAAGAAAATAAAAGTAAAAATTAAAAAATAAGCAAATATA
>NC_068983.1:147571809-147574114 GCF_001194135.2 Octopus bimaculoides | reverse complement strand
ACATACATACATACATATAAATCTTGAAATTAAATGGTTTTGATTTACTGTCAGGTGAGTTTTGGCCACAGTAAATCGAACCCATTTAATTTCAAGATTTATATATGTTTAACAACTGAATGAATCTAATAAAACATCTAAATATGAAACATCGTGAAAATTGTTCAAACTTCAGTCCTTCTTGAGCGGCACATTTTTCCATTCGAGTCTTTATAGAATTCCAGATAGTATTTATGGAAGTTTGATTTACTGTCGAATGATTTTGGCCAACCCTGCATATGCGTACATATATATAAATAAAGTTCTACTGGGTCAAGCTTTTGGTCAAGTTTTCAAGTAATGGCTTGACTGCTAAAAATAGTGGACGAATTTCCTTCATATCATTGTTTCCAGTTCTTCTACATTAAAGATGGAATTGTGCCACTTGGAAAGCCTTTATTAAAAGGTCTTTTAAGGTAAGGCTGCCTTGCTGTATAATACCCACTTTCTAGCCTAAGTAGGACAATGCGGAAGCCGTATATTACTCTACCGGTTGGAAAACAAGAGGAATTATTGAGTAATGTAGTTCTTGGCGGCTTGTAAAAGTTGTTCAGCTCCCAGAGAACCAAAGAAGGGCAAGTTCTCATGGAAATCTTACATGCCCCAGCCCTCAAAAAAAGAAAATACATAAATAATAAAAACACATATTTGTATTTTGAGAAAGCTACGTCCACTCCGCTTTGAAAATTTTCTATCGGGGGTTGTGATTTTTGGTAACAGTCTAAGTAAAAAATATAAAATGATATGAAATAAAATAAAAATAAGCAAGTCTGAAATGCCTTTAATCGTAAGTTTGCTTAATCAGGCTTGATAAGGGGTGAACAACAAAAAAATAATAGCATAAACAGAAATCAGAGACTGAATAGATTAGACGAGTCATTCAAAGAAGACTTTCGTTAATGAAGTCATTTATAAAGTGCTAAATCAACATTATATATGTTTATAAGGTTGTGTTGTAGTTGTTCAGTTCCTTGTCAACCATGAAGGACGAAAGGTGTTCCAGTTATGACCATTCCGACATATTCAGAGCATGTCTTTCTTACAAGTAATCCTGACCTCTTTGGTAGAAAGAATTCTGGTCAGAGGTTGGTAGTCAAGTGACTGACAACTCTCGTCTCTTTACCCAGAAACGTGCTGCCTTCATTTCCTGTCATGTTTTCTTTATTTCATTCGATTATATATTCTACCGCTAATACCATAACTTCTGCTCATCAAAGCTTGCTGGATTTCTGCTACCGTTCCTTAGACACTCTCGGTAATCCGACTTCATCATTTCAGTCCCCTTATGGTGACCCAAACACTGTACAAAACACTGTACTCAGTATTTTCTTCCCCAAATATTCATCCCTTATGGATTCCCTGCACATAACTTACCAGTTGTCGTGGACTTTCAGCATTTTAAGCGCTACATTAAAAGCTTCTGTATCAATTATAACCAGCTCCATGTAGATAGATAGATAGATAGATAGATAGATAGATAGATAGATAGATAGATAGATAGATAGATAGATAGATAGATTAAATTATATTAGATTAGATTAGATTATAAATATATTATATTATATTGTTATATTATATTATATTATATTATATTATATTATATTATATTATATTATACTATATTATGTTTGCAATAATCTGTTATGAAACTATATTCATTTTAGATTAAAATGGGTTATGATACAAAACTGAGGATAACATTTCAAATACCAAAACAAGAATAAATGCTGCCAAAATGAATAAAAAGAATATTTTTACTTGTATTAAGATAACAACTAGACTAAGTATTAGACAAACGAATTATCATCTATATTTTCATACAAACATATATATGCATATTCGCATGTTCTGTCTCCTCCTAGTTTCATAGAATATTATAAACTAAAGGGTTTGGCTATGCAGTTAGTGTTTCTAAAAGAACACACACACACACACATTTTTGCATATTTTATATTAGGTGTGCTTCGATTTGCTTTCAGAGAATATACGAGGATGCTTCAAAATGAAAAACAATTTTTATTTGCATTACTTTTTGGGCGCACTATAGTATGTGTATAGATGTGCGATGTATGCATGCTTACACATATACACGTTGCCATATGTATATGTATGTATATGCATTTAGTGGTATCTGATTGTTGGATGTGAATAACCAAATTTGTTTGACACTGAGTGCTTTATAGATAACTGCCTAGATTTTTTAATCTCTTTTACTTCTTATATTTGTGTGTGTGTATATATATATATATAAATATATATATATATA
>NC_068983.1:147566088-147566866 GCF_001194135.2 Octopus bimaculoides | reverse complement strand
TATATATATATATATATATATGTACATATGCGTGTATATATATCATATATATATATATGTGTGTGTGTGTGTGTGTGTGTGTGTGTGTGTGTGTATGTATATATGTTTGTATGTATATATGTATGTATGTATGTATGTGTTTATGTATTTATATAACTGAATGTGGATGTTTCTATTGTTTTATTGTTTCTTAATCATGGTACATAAAACGAAGGTCCAAAACTATAGTGTCGATTGCATTGCATTATCACATAAGTATAAAAAGGTTCATATCCTAGGAAGGTTGAGTGTCCTTCATAAAGCTTACACGGTTTCTGTTATGCCTTTACCAATGTATGTATGTATATATGTATGTATGTATGTATGTATGTATGTATGTATGTATGTATGTATGTATGTACGTACGTAAGTATGTATGTGTGTATGTAATATAACGTATGGATGGATCTATAAGAAAGACTATCTTTATGTTCGGGTGTATGATTGCACGTATATCTTAATGTAACATTCTACAATAATAACTATATTCTATTTTATCGCTTTTCAGTCTATGGACAGTGAACAGGGGTGTGTGTATGTGTGTATGGGTGTGTACTCTTTATTTGTCTATATATTTATGCATTATATAGTTGTGCGTGTGTGTATGTGCGTGTGTGTATGTGCGTGTGTATGTGCCTGTATGTATTTATATGTATATCGATCCATATATATCAGCATATATATATATTTATCTGTATCTATCCCTATATATAATATACATACATACTTGCATATATAT
>NC_068983.1:147562950-147563518 GCF_001194135.2 Octopus bimaculoides | reverse complement strand
TGACTAAGTAGTCACTGTTAGGTCTAATAGCAATAAACGTTGTTTACATACATCCATACACACACACAAAAAATATATACATTTATACACATACGTACACACGCACACATACACAGACACACTCACACACACAGATACACACACATATACATACACGTACACACACATACACACAGATAGACATACACGTACAAACGCATATGTGAATGAACCTCTTGAAATGTTATGTCTAAATGTATAAGTGTTAATATTATCTATATAAAAATCTTAGCTATTAATTTAAATGTTGTTAACGTATCTCTAGATCCGCTAAACTATCCATCTAACACTCAACCGTTTTATCTATCTATCTATCTAGCTATCTATCTGTCTGTCTGTCTGTCTGTCTGTCTGCCAGCCTGTCTGTCTGCCTGTCTGTCCGTCTTTCTGTCTGTCGGTCTGTTTACTTTTTCTTCTACTTTGGCTCTCTCTCTCTTTCACTCTGTATGTGTGTATGTATGTGTGTATGTATGTGTGTCTATATATATATATATATATAATGTGTGTGTGTATATATGTATATATGTAT
>NC_068983.1:147562555-147562940 GCF_001194135.2 Octopus bimaculoides | reverse complement strand
ATATATATATTTATATATATATATATATATATATGACTACTGTTAATATAATAATGTTATACTGCTATATATTAATAATGTATGAAAGTACTTTGCGTATAGTGTTGACTAAGTAGTCACTGTTAGGTCTAATAGCAATAAACGTTGTTTACATACATCCATACACACACACAAAAAATATATACATTTATACACATACGTACACACGCACACATACACAGACACACTCACACACACAGATACACACACATATACATACACGTACACACACATACACACAGATAGACATACACGTACAAACGCATATGTGAATGAACCTCTTGAAATGTTATGTCTAAATGTATAAGTGTTAATATTATCTATATAAAAATCTTAGCTATTAATT
>NC_068983.1:147560845-147561891 GCF_001194135.2 Octopus bimaculoides | reverse complement strand
TATATATATATATATATATATATATATATATATATATATATATATATATATGTATGTATATATATGTATGTATATATATATATGTATATATGAATAAAAGATATATGTATATGTATATATATATATATATGTGTGTGTGTGTGTGTGTGTGTGTGTGTGTGTGTGTGTGTGTAGGATATATGGATGTATATATATGCATACCTACACAAATACATGCACGCAAACATAAGTCTACACTTACATAAATACACACACACACACACACGCGCACACACACACACGCACACATACACACACGCACACACACACACACACGCACACACACACGCACTCACATATATATATATATACACATACATATATATATGTATGTGTATGCATGTGTATACACACACACACACACACACACACACACACATACACACACACACATATATATATATGTTCGCGTAACTGCATTTATATATTTTCGATGCGAATATATTAGGTGGCAATGATTTAAAGTATTTCACGCGACTGCGAGATAATGCGAACATTTCATTATTTGTATTATGGAATTTATCATACATCTTCGGTTTATGTAACTTTATAGTCTATTTATGTTCCATTGTCCAAGCGTTTCAATAAACAAGATTGAGTTGTTTTATGTTCCCTACGTTACCTCCTCATCACCGTCGTCACCGTCGTCATCGTCATGATCATCATCATCATCATCATCATCATCATCATCATCATCATCATCATCGTCATCATCATCAGCCATGCTTTTGCCTTATTGGTCTTGCTCATTATTATCATTATTATCTTGTTAATCAGCATCATCAGTGGTCTGTTAATGTTGGCTGCCACAACAACATTAACAACAACAACACCAACAACAACAACATCAACAACAAAAACGATAGTAGTAGTAGTAGTAGTAGTAGTAGTAGTAGTAGTAGTGGTAGTAGTAGTAGTAGTAGTAGTAGTAGTAGTAGTAGTAGTAGTAGTAGTAGAACTGTTATAAAAGTTTGCCTCCTTGACACAGCCAGAATAATCAGGAAAGT
>NC_068983.1:147553256-147555520 GCF_001194135.2 Octopus bimaculoides | reverse complement strand
TATATATATATATATATATATATATTATATATGTATGTGTGTGTGTATGTGTGTGTGTGAGTGTGTACATATATATATATGTGTGTATATGTATATATATATGTGTGTGTGTGTGTGTGTGTATGTATAAGTATGTGTGTGTGTTTATGTATGAATGAAAAGAACAGGAGTTACATAATTATATTTATTATCTTGCAAATGTCCTTATGTCATTCATTCTTTTATTAATTTATGTTGAATCAAGTCCAGAGCTAAGGACGTCAGTGAATTCACGCCACCCATCGCCTGAACATAGCAATATTGTGCTTTATAAATATACTGAAATCTAACAAGTGGTTTATGGTCTAACTTATGGCTAAGCAGCGAAATTATAATCTTTCTCTCTTTCTCTCTCATTCCCCCTCCTTTTCTGTTTATCTCCCTCCCCACCCCCTCTGTTTATCTCTTTCACTCCACATACACCCACATTTACCTAAGACGCCCGACCGACGTCATTGCCAAGTATCTTTTCATTTTATTCCTATCTGCATTAATACATATATTATACCCCACTCAATGCAATGCTTTCCCTTTTGATTGAGAGCTCTCGGGAAATCTTTCGGCGCGTAGAAGGATACTTGATATAATTGAAAAATATTTATTGACATGATTACATGATTAACTAAATATGCGCTTGTACAAATACATACATACATACACACATACATGCACACATACATACACACATACATGCACACATACATACATACATACATACATACATACATACATACATACATACGTACATTCATATATACATATGGCTGTGTGGAAACCGGAACCATGTAGTTTCAGCCACATGGTTCTGGTTTCAATCCCACTGCGTGACACATTGGCCAGGTGTCTTAAGTGTCTTCTGCTACTTTCATGTGAGTGGATTTAATAGACGGAAACTGAAAGAAACCCCTCTTATAACACACACGCACACACACAAATACACACATACACACACACCTACATGCAAATTCATATACACGCATACATATATTTATAGCCCGAGTGTACAAACAAATTCATAGATATAAATGTGTGTAGAATTTGTGTAAAAACTGGTATCATTCTATAAGATACGCCTCTCTCCTCTCTGTCTGTCTGTCTGTCTGTCTGTCTGTCTCTGTCTCTGTCTCTCTCTATGTCTATCTGTCTCATATATATATATATATATATATATATAGCTCTCCTGAAATAAGAATTTCTAACTTCCGGTCAGTCATTGTTATGATCGGCCATTATTATGATTGACCGTTGACTGAACACTATTCAATTTTTTTTCTCCGTGTTTTTCTCCTTGTCTCCGTATTCTTTCTGTTGAAGAGCGTAGCTCGAAACGTCAAAGACTTTCCGTATTCCCGAGCGTCATACTAATATATACTTTTGTTATTTACACCACCTGTCCTCGTCTGTTGTTATTATTTGTATATTCTCCCATATATATATATATATATATATATATATATATATATATATATATATATATATATGTATGTATGTATGTATATATATATGCACAAACACACACACACATGTACAAGCCCACGGATATAGACACGTGAATGTAATAATTAATAATTAAATATGTATGAATATATATCTGTGTGTATCTTTGTGTGAGTGTGCACGCGTGCATGTATGATGTATATAAACATATATATTATAAATACATGTAATCATGCCTTCAGACATGCTTAATAAGAGCCGAAAAAGTCTAATGTCTATATGATATATAATGCCACTTACACCCTCACACACGCACAAACATGCGCGCGCGCGCATTCATCCACACGCAAACACGCGCATACAAATGCTAGTGCGTCAGTTTAATCACATCTACAAAGCGCACACGAACATATTCACACATAGAGACACCCCTGCTGGTATGAATTTCCTATTTGAAATATAACATACGCTATTTAGGGAGTAATATTTTTCATAGCTGAGCGGCTTCTGTCATCACGACTTCATTATAGAACACATATATGTCATTTATATGCGATTTATATATCGGGTTCATGTTGAAGAGCAAACTACTACAATGAGGTGTACACGTGCATTCTCAAACGACAAGTGCTATGTTGTGAAAATAAACGTGCGCGCGTACACACACAAACATACACACACACACACACACACACAAGCAAATGCATATATATGCATATATACACATATATAAATACATAATTATATATGTGCATATATATATATATATATATATATATATATATATA
>NC_068983.1:147550991-147551430 GCF_001194135.2 Octopus bimaculoides | reverse complement strand
TATATATATATATATATATAATATATATATATAATATATATATATATATATATATATATGGGTGTGCTTATATATATCTATATATATGACTGTATATATGCGTGTGTATACATATATGCACACATACGAACGCATGTGTTTGTGCGTACATACTCATGTAATTACAGGTGCGCTTGTTATAAATAATGTATGCACCGCCCGCATAAATATGTTTACTAATCACACATACGCAAAAATATATACTATGTACATGCATATATGTTATTTATACAAAGATATGCACAACTATGCACAAAGATGCATGCATAAATATTGCATACGTATGTGAACTTATTCTATACACAGAATCATGAAAACACGCTTATAAAAGCGCGCACCTGCACACATACGCACACACACACACACACGCACGCACACACACACACACACACACACACAC
>NC_068983.1:147549289-147550125 GCF_001194135.2 Octopus bimaculoides | reverse complement strand
TATATATATATATATATATATATATATATTTAAGTACATAATTATAGAAATAGAATTATAATTAAGTTCACTGGAATGTCAGCGCTTACCTGCTAGAAGTAGAATCAAGTACCTACAATCTACTCTAAATATGTTCTACATTTATAACCCAAGGCCGAATGCGAGGAAATGAGCAAGAAGATTTACAAATTTCGGATAATATTATGTCTTAAGATATATCTTAAGATTACTTTGCACTTCTAAGTAGACGAAGAGTTTTTCGGTTTGTATACATATTTTCCGCTTATATATTGTCGGTTTATCCCCACTGAGGAGTGCAAAGTAATCTTCATTGCAGAGCACGAAATCTTAAGATATAACATTATCCGAAATTTGTAAATCTACTTGCTCATTTCCTCGCATTCGGCCTTGGGTTATAGAGAACAAATTTAGAGTGGATTGTAGGTATTTGATATCTATTTCTAGCGTATAGCTGCTCACATTTCAGAGTCCTTAATTATAATTATATTTTTATAATTATGTATTCAAAAATTAATTTTACTGATATAATCATCCTCAATTTATATATATATATATATATATATATTTGTTTTGCAAGATTTTTGATGTGAAATCGTGTGTTGAAACAGATGTTGTTGTACTTGGGGATGGTCATATTGCCAGTTTAGCCAATAAAAACACACGCACTGTATATTTGGTGTTAATTTGCTTCAGCTTTATATTACATTAATCTTAATCTTATTTCGGCCAGAGTTCTTTCGTCACACTTCTGTGACAAAATGGCTGATATTTAGCAAGGTGAGACACACATAAGAAAGAAGGAAACAAAGGACCAC